>NW_009617248.1:3926-5122 GCF_000690535.1 Cariama cristata | reverse complement strand
TCCAGGCGGCCTCGCAGGCGGGCATCGGGAGCTCGTACATGGGGATGGTGGAGCACAGCTCCCGCGCGCCCTCCGTGCGCAGCCTGGCCGAGTCCAGCCACCACCTCCAGGACCAGCGCGCCATGGAGATGTACAACGGGCACGGCACGCTGCTCAGCCACCAGTCAGGGGGGTGAGTGCCAACGGGGCCGGTCCGGCACTGGCTTGGTCCTCGTCCCCACCTTAGTCACTTGGCTGGTTGAGGGCAAAACCCCTCCATCTCCTGCCTGGCATTGCCTTGCTGCAACGGGTGCAGGAGGAGGGGTGAGATGGTGGGCACGAAATGGCCCCATAGTCATGGACCATGGCATGGGTTGACCTCCAAGCGTGTCCTGCATGTGGCCTGAGCTCCTCTCGTGGACACATCCTGAGATACGAGGGTAGGAAGATGCTCATTCAGCTGGGTCTGGAGTCCCGTGCCCAAGAGCGTGGCGGGGAGGGAGACGGGTTGGCCACTCTCCTCCAAGATGTGGGATGTGGTGAGGTGCAGAGGTGAAGGATCCCTGTGGGATGCTTGGGCTCTTGCTCACCTGCTTGTGGCTTCCAGGTTTGATGACATCGACCTGCCCTCCGCAGTGAAATACCTGATAGCCAGCGACCCCAACCTGCAGGTCCTGGGCGCTGCCTACCTCCAGCACAAATGCTACAGCGACAGCAACGCCAAGAAGCAGGTGAGCGCCCAGCAGCCGAAGGAGAAGGGGCTGTCCCCAGCCCCTCTGCCATGGTGGGGCACGCCAGGAAGGGGGGAGGTCATGGAAGGAGCCCCCGACACCAGCCTTTTTTTTTCCGTCCCACCCCAGCGGGCCCGTTCCCTCCCAGGCCCGCAGCCTCCAGGCCATGCCCAAGCTGGTGAAGCTGTTCAACAGCCCCAACCAGGAGGTGCAGCGCCATGCCACGGGCGCCATGCGCAACCTCATCTACGACAACGCCGAGAACAAGCTGGCGCTGGTGGAGGAGAATGGCATCTACGAGCTCATGCGGACGCTGCGGGAGCCTGACGACGAGCTCCGCAAGAACGTCACAGGTTGGGGACGATGGCAGGGGTGGGCAGGGGTCCTCCTCCCCTTGGGGGGGGGTGGTACCCCCACCCCATGAGTAAAGGTGGGGTAACGCTTCACGGGAACGATCTCTTTGCATTGTTGTTACCCACCCCGTCC
>NW_009617248.1:2223-3887 GCF_000690535.1 Cariama cristata | reverse complement strand
GGAGGTGTGTCGGGTGGGCCCGGCTCTCCCGCCATTCCTGGGACTGAGGATCCCCCTCCGCGCAGGGATCCTGTGGAATCTCTCCTCCAGTGACAACCTGAAGGACCGCCTGGCCCGGGACACGCTGGAGCAGCTCACGGACCTGGTCCTGGTCCCCCTCTCCGGGCTGGGGGGCTCGGGTGTCATCCAGCAGAACCCCTCTGAGGCGGAGATCTTCTACAACTCCACGGGCTTCCTCAGGTATCTGCTCTGGGCCAGCTCCGGTCCCCCCACTGTGAGTGAAGTTTTGGGTGGAGGATGAGATGCTATCTGTGCCCTATAGGTGTGGAGCACGGTCTCTAGGGCTCGTTTCTGGGGTCCCCACCCTTTGCAGCACTTGTGCATCAAGGCAAAGCCTGGTCAGCCCCACGGGAGGGGTAATAGCTGCCCTCCCCACGGTGGTGCCCAGTGGCAGGGAAGTGTGGGCCCCGGTGGCAGGAAGGGGGTGGCGTGGGGAAGCCCCTTCTCGCCGTGATGGACTTGTGTTCCTCGTGCAGGAATCTCAGCTCTGCCAGCCAGCAGACTCGGCAGAAGATGCGCGAGTGCCACGGGCTGGTGGACTCCATGATCCACTATGTGAACAGCTCCCTGGAAGTGGGCAAGTCGGAGGACAAGGTGAGCCCCGGGAGCTGGGTGCTGGGAGGGTTTGGGTGCCCTCAGACAGGTGCTGCTCCCTCCCTTCTGGTGGCCACCTGGCTGCCATGGTTCAAAGGCACGTCTCGATGTGATGGAAAACCAGTCTGGCTCCATCTGGGCTTACTGGGCACAGGGAGGCTCCGCCGGTGTCATCGGGGTGACCCTGGCCACGGAGCCCCATGGGGTTGCGCCCCAGGGGATGTGCGGGCTGGAGATGGCCTGGCAGGCGGCACAAGGACTGACACCCGCATGTCCCATCTCCCCCCACCCAGAGCGTGGAGAACGCTGTCTGCGTCCTGCGCAACCTCTCCTACCGCCTGTACGACGAAATGCCCCCGTCCTCCCTCCAGCGCCTGGAAGGCCACAGGAGGAACAACAGCGGCGTGGTGACCGGGGAGCTGGTGGGCTGCTTCAGCCCCCAGAGCAAGAAAGCGCGAGAGGTCAGCAGCTGGGAATGGGTGGGCACGGTGATGGCCGTGTCCCCTGGGGCGGGGTTGGCACTGGGAAGCAGCTGGCAGTGGAGGTGACGCTGGGGTGGAGGTGGACGCCAGCCTCAACTGTTGGGTGGGACACCCGGGTGAGCTCAGCGGAGGGTGAATCAGGTGTGTGGGGTGAATCAGGGTGCCGAACCCCCACTTCGCCACACCACGAGGCACGACGCAGCTGGGGTGACCTGCCAGGTCCCTGCCGGCCTGGAGCTGCCCGACGGTTGAGGCCAGGCACTTGGGGAAAAGGGGACACCCGCAGCGAGGCATGCTGCAGAGGGGACAGCCCGTATGAGACTAACAGTGCCACCCCCATCCCTGCAGCACTACCTGAATGCGGACATCGTCACCTTCACGGAGGTCTCCAAGGACCCCAAGGGCATGGAGTGGCTCTGGAACCCGCAGATCGTGGGCATCTACAACCGGCTGCTGCAGCGCTGCGAGCTCAACAAGCACACGACGGAGGCGGCCTCGGGTGCCCTGCAGAACATCACTGCCGGGGAC
>NW_009617248.1:0-2081 GCF_000690535.1 Cariama cristata | reverse complement strand
CGCCACTCTACTCACTGCCGGGGCGTGGTCCACCCCGACCTGGCCCCGTTGAGCAAGAGGAGGAGGAGGAGGCGGGGGCCGGTGGGTCTCCGGTGGGAGTCTCCAGCGGGTGTTTGTCTCGGCAGTGGGCGGGCGTGCTGAGCCGGTTGGCCCTGGAGCAGGAGCGCATCCTGAACCCCGTGCTGGACCGCGTCCGCACCGCCGACCACCACCAGCTGCGCTCCCTGACGGGGCTCATCCGCAACCTGTCCCGCCATGCCCGCAACAAGGACGAGATGTGTGAGTGCCAGGGAGGGACGGGCAGGGCCGGGGCTGTGGAGAGGAGCCCGACGGACGTCCCCCACCCTTTTCCTCCTTGGTCTGGCCTCCACTTACCTCCAGCCATGTCTCAGCACCTTCCTGCCTGCTGCATCCCTGCTCACAGCTGAGTGTGTGGTGGCCGGTCTGCCCCCCATCCCCTGTAACCAAACACGCCCCCCCTACATTGCGCTCTGCCTCCAACCCCACCATCTCACTTGGCTTTGTCCTTTGTCCCCCAACTCCTCTCCCAGGTGCCGAGGGGTCTCAGCAGAGACTCCAGAGAGCAAAGGGCTTGAAGATGTCCCTGGTGCTGCCCCACAGGCCCTGGGCTGGACCCTCTGTCCCCTTATTGCCCCCAGGAGGCTGCAAGGTTCATCCCCAGGCTGCTGCCACGTGTCCTGGGTCTGGCCACCAGCCCTGACATGATGCCTTTGCCCACCAGCCACCAAGGTCGTCAGCCACTTGATTGAGAAGCTGCCGGGGAGCGTCGGGGACAAGGTGCCGCCCGCCGATGTCATCGTGAACATCATCGCGGTCCTCAACAACCTGGTGGTGGAGAGCCCCATGGCTGCCCGTGACATCGTCTACTTTGATGGCCTCAGGAAGCTCTTCTACATCAAGAAGAGAAGGGACAGGTGGGAGCTCCCTCTCTGCTCTGCTGTCCCAGCTCAGACCTGGGGTCCAGTCCTGCTCTCCCCTTCCTCCCCTGGTCCAGTGAGGTGGAAGAGGGTCACAACCGGTCTCCTTTCCCACGGCTTGGTGTTGGGAATCCCCAGACCAGCTCAGAGGGGCCTCACGGCCACCTTCCAGCCCTTTGCCACCTCCTCGGGACACCCCACCATGGGGCTGCCCATCGCTGTAGCCTCCTGCTTCCCATCTGGGTGCTTCTCACCTCTCCTGCCAGAAGTGTTTGCACCCTGCCCATTGCGGTGGGCTCCAGCCTTTAGTCTTCTGCCTCTTCCCACCAGTGCTAAGTCCTCAGCCCCTCCGGGCCCGTTGGAGGGGTATCCTTGGGCTGGTGGGCACCGTCCCGTGCCCAGCGGTGCCCAGAGCTCATTGAATCCTGTCCCTGTCCTAGCTCGGACAACGAGAAGTCCTCCAGAGCAGCAGCCAGCCTCCTGGGCAACATGTGGCAATACACCAAGCTCCACCGGGACTTCAAGATGGTACGTACCACCCTCCGGTGCTGCCTCCAGCAGATCCTGGGATGGACCCCCAGGGTGGATCCCAAGGGAGTCAAGGCCAGGGGCTTCACCCCGGAGAGCCACACCACCCAAACATTTCCAGGCACACGGCGGGTCCCTGCTCCACGTCTCCCGCTCCTGAAGGGGTGGGGACGTCCCCAGGGCATCATCCCTGTGGTGGTACCTGCACCAGTGGGGTGGGGACAGCCACGTGCCCAGCGTGACCCTGTTGGTGCCAGAGCAGATCGGGTGTGTGTTGGCATTCCCACCGCCCAGCGAGGCACGGGCAGGAAAGGTGACGGCGCAGGCGTCCGCCTGGTGTGACGGGTGCCTGTCTCCTTGCAGAAGGGGTACCGGAAGGAGGACTTCCTCGGCCTGTGAGGACAACCCCCGGGAGCCGGACTGCCCAGCCCTGGCTCTCCCTGCCGGGAGGCTCCTCGCTGCTGGCCGTGCCCTGGGGAGGCTGCTCGCCACCGGACCCCTGCTCCGTAGCGTAGTCCCCGCCGCGTCCCTCGCTTCCCCCCTCTGCCAGATCCCCCTTCCCGGGTGGGGGGACACTTGTCCTCCCTCCTGCCGCAGCCTTAAACCCGGCGACTG
>NW_009617247.1:378-613 GCF_000690535.1 Cariama cristata | reverse complement strand
CTTGTCAATCAAATCAAAATAACCATTGTGCTTCCAGATCTGGGAAAGCTCTCTTATTAAAAAAAGAAAAAAAATTGCAACGGCAATAAGAAAATAAAGTTAATAAAACGGAGCCCGTCGTGACGGGAGGGGGGGGAGAAAAGAGGAAAAAAAAGGAGAAAAGAAGGCAGATGGGGGTTTGCGAGGAGCGGGGTGAGGGAGCGGGGCAGGTCCCGGGCCCGGCCGGACCGTCTCC
>NW_009617247.1:0-215 GCF_000690535.1 Cariama cristata | reverse complement strand
AGCGGCCGAGCCCGGAGCCTGTTCGCCAAACGCAGGCAGTGGGAACGGGACACGGCGGGGAAAAATATATAAAATAAAATAAAAATCCCGCGAGCCAGGTGGCTAGGAAATCGCCCAGCTCAGCCACGGGAATTAAACCGCTCCTTCAGCAGAAATCGTTCATCGCTGCTGGAGGGGTCATTTATTTTACAAAGGGTTTTAATGGGGGAGGGTGT
>NW_009617246.1:1053-1257 GCF_000690535.1 Cariama cristata | reverse complement strand
TATCTCAGGGGAATTTTTAAATTAAAAAAATAACTGTTTTCATTTAAATTAAAAGACACTGAAGTATTTCTATTAGTATTAGAGGTTTATAAAACTTAAAACAAATGTTGAAACTAAACTACCAGGCACTGTCCACTTTGTGAATCCCTTTGCATGTTCAGCACAACCCCGTTACCCATCGGGGGTTAAGTTTTAACGGGATTT
>NW_009617246.1:402-905 GCF_000690535.1 Cariama cristata | reverse complement strand
GGTGCTTGGGCTCCCTGGCGACGTGGAGGGGACAAAGACTTGGGGTGATAAGGGTGAGGGTCTCAGCTGCGCTGGGCTTTGCAGAAGTGGGACCCCAGTACAGCTGCCCCCCCTGCCCCTGGCATCTCTGAGGTGTCCCCTGGTGTCCTCCCCATGGCTGGCACCTGTCCCCAGCAACCTGCCTGCTGTCCTGTCCTCACCATCCCCGCCACCCCTGCTGTCCCTTCCATCCCCACCATCCCTGCCATCCCCGCCATCCCCACCACGCACGGATCTGCCTTAACCTGGAAACAGTTAACTAGGCTGGGTTTAAGAAAAAAAAAAAAAAAAAATACGAGCCACTTATTAAAATGAATGTTTTACAATAAATTTGGCGAGAGGCCACCGACCTCAAATGAAATCCAGACTGGAGGACAGCGATGTTGCTCGCTGGCGAGGGTTTCCAGGACGTCTGTGCGTGCAGGCGCCCACGAGGGTCCTCCTTGGAGTGGCGGTGGGCTGGG
>NW_009617246.1:0-390 GCF_000690535.1 Cariama cristata | reverse complement strand
TGGCCCCGCCCCCCGCCCTGGCCAAACGTGCCGGTGTCCCCGGTGCGGGGACGCTGGCCAGCGGCCGTGGGACGGGCTCTCAGCAGGTGCTGGTACTCGTGGATGAAAGGAGTGCTCGGTGGCACCTTGGCCTGAGTGTGAAAAACGCCCAACTGGCCTCAAAAAAGAGAGGAGAGTTGGGTCGGTGGCAGGAGGCGGCAGGGGGGGACCCCACGGTCCCCCCCGGTCCCTGCCCGTCCTCTTCCCTCCCCGTTGGCAATGACCCTGGTGTGACGGGGTCTGCGCTTTAACCTGGTGGGCTGGTGTTGGGTTTCAGTGCCAGATGCCATTGCGGCTGGCTTGCTATGGGCTTTTGCTTATTAAATTTCAAGAAACCACCTTTTTTTGGGG
>NW_009617245.1:44844-51488 GCF_000690535.1 Cariama cristata | reverse complement strand
CTTCCAACCAAACCGATTCTGTGACTCTGATCTCCACTGACACGACACGGAGGGGATGATGTTTAGAGCAAGCTGAAGGTGATGAGGAAGGGGACAAACAGACCTTTCAAACGCTTCAGTCTACTCTGGACTTCCACTGTCCTGTGGCTCCCCCTTCCCCGAGGCAGCACCAACTCCCTCCACCAAAAGAAGGGCCTTGCCTGACTACTGGAGCGGCTGAGAGTGAATCGTCCAAGCCTTCAGCCTCTCTGTGCACTGACTGAGCTGTACCATGTCACTCCTGCCAACCCTCCTCCAAACACACACCAGTTGCTTTGCAAGCTGATGTAAACTTGTTCATCTGCAAGGGGGTGTGAGGATCAGCTGGTGTTGCAGAGTTCCTCAAGGATATGATAACACAAAGTGGGGGTGCAAATAGGAAAAAAAAAACCAGTAGAAAACAAATGATGAAACAACCCTACGGCACATTTCTGGAGCAAACACCCAGCAGGCTAAAATTAGCAGGTATCCCTGGCACTCTGGGTACCTTCCCACCGAGAAAGCAGCTGTCACCAGAGTGCTTCCAGACAATGAATGACATCCTTCAGCAACAAGGGTAGGGGTATGCCTCATATATCAGGTCTGCCCGAAAAAGCAGCATTGGCTGGAGTTAGGATACTGCCAGTAACCTCATAGAGGCCTCAGAGTCCTAAAACCACGTCGGCAGAGCCCAACTAGCGAGAAAACACATCATGCTAGTGAGAACCAGGCATGCAGAGAGCGTGAACACAGAGGTACCTCACTAAAACACCTCAATTCCCACCCACCCGGCCCAGCACCCAAGGGAGCAGGAGCAGCAGGGCGATGCAGGAACGGGCAGCACAGAACCCTGGGCAAAGGGCAGACATCCTGACGGCAGAAGCATCCATCTCCCAATGCCAGCTGTACAAAATGCTGCAAGCAGAGGGAGTGCTGGCAACGATATTCAGGAAAAAGCCTGCCAGCCTTCAGCCAGAGCTGCTTTAGAGAGCAGAAGCTGAACATCATCCCACAGGGCAGCCCGGTAGCTCTTTGCCACCTCCTGCCAGCCAGGGCTCCCTAGAGGAGCAGTGGGTTTGCCCCCGCTTCAGCTGGACACCTCACCCTGCTCCTGGTCCTGGGCCAGGACCCGAGTTACGCCAGCCAAATGTTCTCACTGCATCTCTCCCATGAGTCAGTCCGGCTACAAGACAGCCCGAAATGGCTAGAAATGGCACCTACACCCTGGAGTGATGCAGCTCTGTACCCGCCAGCACCGGTGCCTGCCACGGACGGAGGGCATGGGGCTCCTGCTCCGAGACAGGCGCTCGGTCGTGGCCGTATCCAGCACCCACCACAGACACCAGCATCAGCCCCGGGCCTTGGTCCAAGCTGTCTGGTGTGGCAGAGCTTTATTAACCGCTTCCCATAAAGCAGACAAACCACAAGAGCCGCGGAGCAGTGCAAGACAGGCCTCCTGGGAACACACAAAGCCAGACTTACCAGCCGGGTGAGAGGCAGCAGCAGCATCCCCTCCGGCAGCAGCAGCAGCAGGGGAGGACACACAGCCCATTGCCCAGCACCACAGTGGTAGGTGCTGAGACAAACCCAGTGCAGGGCTGCTTCCTTGGGGAGAGCAAAGCCCACCCTCCACACACACCCCCCAGGCTACACAGAAAGGCGAAAAGAGCTCAAGCACATCACTAGAAAGGAGAAAGGAACATACCCAGCAAAAAAGTGTGTTTGCACATGGCCCCAGGGGAGGAGGGCAGCTGCTCCAGTTGGATGGGGAACGCAGGGAGAGCTGTAAGAGCCTTTGGGAAGGGGCGGATGAGAAAGGACACCCTCTCCTCTGACCAACTACGGTCCTGCTCGGAGATTGCTCACAGGCACTGCAGAGGGGCTCGCATGTTGGATGGAGACACAGCAAGGAGGAGTGGGCAGCCCTGGGAACCCAGACCCTTTTTCTCCTGCCCACCTGCTGCTGTTTGGGAGAGCCAAAAGCAGGCAGCAGCCAGCTACCACGTCGTCTACAACACATAGCTGAAAGCAAAACGTCCGTGCCAGTGTTGCAAGCAGTGAACAGCATCCAGCTCTGGCAGCAGCGGCTGGCACCCAGGAGGAGAGCAGAACACCCTCCTGCTAGGAAATGCGCAGGACTTGGGATTATGGATCTCAGGGCTGAGAGGACGCGTTAGCCGGCAGAGGATGCTGTCGGCTTGGAGAGCTTCTCCTCTTGCTCCTCCCGGAGCCAGACAGGCTCAGGGTCCAAGCCAGGAATAGGAGGCTTTCAATAAAACTTTTAAGTCCCTCTGTTCCCTCTCCTTTGCAGCAAGGGCTCATTTCCAAGCAAACCCTTCGCCTACCCTTTCCGATCTGCACAGTATAGTCCATATATTATACATAAGGAGGGAGGAAATACAGCAGCAACAGCTTTAAACAGCTTTAAACAGCTCACCAGCCGCAGTCCTGGTGTAGTGTCCCTTTTCCTCGGTTCAGCGGGGTTTGACACAGCCAGCCACAAGGCTGCCACAGCTCTGTCCCACCCCATGTCACACCAAAAAGCCAGCTGCTTATCCAGCTATATCCATGGGTCAGCACTGAACCTAAAGGTCTCATGATGAGCACAGCGTGGGCAGAGGAGCACCCCCAAACTCAAAGCAGAGAAGCGTTTGGATACCTCTACACCCAGGCCTGGTCATACAAGCAGGGGACAGCTGGCTGTCCGTGGCAAATACAGACCTGGGACCTTTTGCCACAGCAGGGTGGCTACCTGGGCATCCTGGAGCTGGGCAGAGGCACAAGGAGGCACCGCGCGTCCCCGTCCTCCACCCCAAGCCAGCCCTGCGACCGGCGGATGGGCACAAAGGTTTGTGCATGCAGAGGGAAGGCATGAGATGAAGTGCCAGCCCCAACCACGTGCCATCCTTACATACCCTCTGTATCCACAGCCACCAAACAAAGGAGCTGGCCACAAGGCTCCCGGGATGCCAGGATTCCCAGCACCAGGGGTCAGAGGGAAGCAGGTACCCGGGCAGCCTGCAGCCACGTACACCGCACACCCTTCCCTCGCTCGCTAAGGGCAGCTCTCATCAGCCAGGGCATGCACGTGGTTTGTTTTAACGTCTGGGATTCACCGTTTAAAACCACTGTCCATGCAGATGACAGCTGGGGAAGAGATGGGCAAGGTGAGGGGACCAGAGGAGCAGGGACAGGAGGGACAGGAACACCTTAGGGGCTTCGACCTGTGCCCACACTTGGCTTGCTTTTGCTAGAAAGACGCCCAGAGATGCCCAGAAAGACTTGTCTGAGGTGTGTTTGCCCCACATCTGCAGCTTCACAGCTCAGCCAGGTCGGGGGGCACACACAGCCTCTGCCCTCCATCATTAACTCCATCGGGTGCAGCACGTGCCACAAAACCCCCCGGCCAGCTCAACACACAAGCCCACCCGTTTTACCTCCAGTATGAGCTGGGACAGTGCTTTCCCCCACCCTCCCCAGGAAGCTGGTGAAGGTGAGAGGCTGAAGATGGAGTTGGATATGAGCACTAAGGTGAGAGGTGTCCTTAGATCACAGTTTCGTACCCACAGCACTCCAGAGGTTTGGTGCCGCAGCAGCCGTCGTTTGCTTTGTGCGAGGACGGTAGCAATCCGATTGAGCCCAGGCAACGATGTTAGGCTTGGGCAAGGTGGAGGCAGAGGGGAAAGCAGTTCTTTAAACTGTGATCTAAAAGCAATAGGTCCCTTTGAGGTGAGTGCACCCTCTGCGGCTAAGAGGCCGTGGCGATGGGTGTGCCTCTACCCACCTTCAGAAGGTTTCTATTGCTCTGGCACATCCCGGGTGGATGGAAGAATGAGACGGACTAGCCAGCGAGTCTGATGGTGGATGGAAAAAATGGTATTTTTTTTGCATGACACACCACCACTTACCAGCAAGAAGCTTCCTATGTTCTTTAGAAAGCAGGGGAGGGGGAGGAGAAAAAGGAGAGAACAAAACAGTTAGAAACAAGAAAACAGACAGCTAACCCAAAGCTTTCCTACCCTCCTCCCCCAAGCCCCCTCCTCCAGCACTCCACTACGGACACCACCTGGGGCAGCTTCCATCCATCTCTTCCAGCCTTTTCCCAGCAGCGTCGGGCACAAGCTCCCAAATCACCCCAGAAAATCATTCCCAGGTTGCCAGCACCTGCATCCTGGGGGGGGGAATTCCTTATCCCTGGCCCAGCAATCTTACATCCCACATGGAGGAAGCAGGGGACAAAAAACCCAACAGCTCACACGGAGCAGACATGGGCGTTTTTGCCCCATGTGCCAGGCCCCGAGAGGTGGTCCAGCCACCAAGCCGTGCCCCTGGAGACCCACATGTGAAGGACCCAGGGCAGAAAGACTGGCGCTGCCACCTTCCCTTACAACACAGGAGCACACTGACGGTTTCCCCAGTAAAAACCCCTATTTTTCCAGTAGTAACCCTCATTTCAGGAGCATCGCTTGTCCCCTCTCAGTTTATTTCCCTCCCCTCTCCCTTCTAAGCCCATTGATTTAAACACGTTTTCGTGGCACAGTGGGCTCCCAAATCCACAGCCAGCAGAATCCTGATGTTACTGGTGATATTGTACACTTCAACGGCCTAAATCGTGCACCGCAAAACAAGGGAGAAACAGAGAGCCCCAGAACACTAAATATGTGCAAACGATAACAACAAAAACCCCATCAGGAACATCTCAGCGCTGACTATCAGACACCCCAGACAAGCACGCTGGATTAGATACCGCAGTTGATTTGATCCACGGAGAAGCCTCCACTCTTCCCTTACAAGGAAGGCTAAAGGAGGTCCTGGAGAATATAACGAGAGCAGCCAAAGACTCAGAAGCCAACAGGCGTTAACTGTTAAACTTCAGGGGTTGCCTTGTCAAGAGATGATTTCCTGAAACCAAACTCACAATTTGGAAACGTTCAGGAGCTAAGCCTGGAGCTACCCGCAGCCATGCCAGCTTCCCAACACAGGCTCCCAAGGATCAGACGTTTCCCACTCAACTCAAAGGGGTACATCCTTCACCATCACAGCTCGGCACCTCCTATCCAAACACATCACTTGGGGCCAGAACTACTTTTGAAGTCCAGGAAAAAAAAACAGAGCACAAAATGAAACAAGGTCCCCCACACACGTGATGAAAGAGAAGGTTCACAGTTAAACAGCTGAGCATTTTAAGTTATTATTGAGCACAGCTTATTTATCCGCAAGTGATCTATGGCAGTATAGAAGTCCTGTAACCAATACAGCATTCATTCTAGATGGCTACAGAAATAGGAGCTGTCCTCACAGCCAGGTCCGTGTCCCACCAGCATATGGGTATCTCCTAATGTGAAATGCAACTCTTAACCCTGCTTTTCTACTCCACCGAGACTGCTCTGCCCTCTCACAGGCCCACACAATAGCTACGAGATAGTTAAGAGCAGGGTGGAGTTTGGAGCCCACGGTGCTTCTTGTGTGCTTTTCTCAGGCTGGACTCTTAAAGGCTGCTAAAAAAGAACAGACACGGAGTCCCAGGGGAAGCAGGGCCAGACGGGTGGGATGCAAGGGATGGAGGCGGGCGACTTCCCAGGGAAAGGGAGCGTGCTGGGCCACAGAGCGGAGAAAAGGCAAGGAAGGAGGAGGAAGGCAAGGATGCAGCTGGAACAGAGAGCCTCACCCGGTACCCGGGTTGAGGGGTGCTGAGGCCTCCACCAGTGCTCCGCATGCCACGTTAGGAGCAGCCCCCACAACGGGCAGTGGGACGTGGGTAATGTGACACTGTGAAGAGTCCTGACAGCTCACTGAGACTGTTAGGGGAAAAACAAAGTGAGCATTGAGGGCTGGAGACGGCCCCATGCCAAGGAAGTGACGTGCAGCCTTCTCCATTGGCAACCGGGAGTCCTCGCAGCTCTAACCTGTTGGGAGATGGAGGGAAGAAAGGAAGAGAGGGAGGAGAAAACCAGCTTAAAAATATCCCAGAGCAGCACAGTTATTTTGGGATTTTAATTTATAAAAAGAGGAAGAAAAACAGAAAGGAAAGCCAAGACCCCATGGCCAGCTCTGGTACCGATGAAATAATAGTGTCTGGCTGCAGGACTGCAGCACTCCCTCCCTTCCTTCGCTCTGGTGCCTTTAAGTTAAAATGATGGGAATTACGCTATCTCCATCACATCCTTTTGTCACCTGGCAGCAGAGAAAGCTCTTCTGGGCCCCTGGACAGCACGGTTCAGGAGAGGGAAGGGGACCCACCTCCTCTTACGCTGCTACTCCCAGGGAGCGGCAGGAGAATCCCTTCCTGCCAAGGCACCGCTGCAGGCTCTTGTCAAGGCGAAAGGAAGGCACAAGAGGAGCAGCAACGCATTCGGGACAGCAGAATAAATTTGATTTTGCCAGTGCGCAGAAAGGGGTGATGGGCTTTTGCTGGGGCGTTCAGATACGGAAGCCCCGGGGACAAGGCGTGGGCGGTTGGGGTTTCTGCAAAGCTGTCTGCCCATCGTGGTTTCAGGGGATTCGACTCGCTCGCTATCCCTCGCCAAGGGAAAAGCTTTATGAATGCCAGTGTGGGAGACGGGCAGCCCCTGTGGGGAACAGAGCACAGGCAGTCAGTAGGCGTTGAGTATTTTGGGGGACATTCC
>NW_009617245.1:43828-44750 GCF_000690535.1 Cariama cristata | reverse complement strand
CAGCAGCCGCCACACAACACTCGGCCGCACATCATTTACTGCGCGCACAGCACTTCTCACCCAACTGCTTTGCAGCAGGCGGGTTCCTCGGCCGCTGGCACAAGCGGTGCAACCCAGGAGCCCCCCCAGCAGCCCCCCCTCCCCAGCAGAGCACCACGTCACTCCACCGTGCCCCGGCAAGGCAGTTCAGTTCACATCACCTAACATGCACAGGACAAGTGACATGCCCAAGGCCACCGAGGAAGAAACTGTGGCAGAGACGTATAGCACACAGAGAACCGAGGTCAGGCTGGAAACAGAAGAGCTCATTTCCCACGTGCCAAAGCACGGCACTGCCAAAGCAGCACCTTTTCTTTAAGGTGCCCCTGCAGGTAGGTCCAACTGGGGTGTGGAGAGCCTGGGGTCCAGCTGGGGCTTTGTGCTGGGTAATGAAGTGTCACTGCCTCCCTGCTCCACGGCAACTGAAGCTTTCATATGCAGATACCAAAACCTGATGTTCACTGGGACTGTAGCAGCAGCTGCTTTTCAGAGTCAGGGGAAAAACCAGAAGGAGCGAGACAGCAACAAAGAGAAGACAAAGTTGTCTGACCAAGACCCCCGCAGAGCTGCCAACCCTCAGGAGATGGGAATTGCAGCTTTGTAGCACCAGGACAAGAGACACGAGTGCTGCTCCGGTCCCAAATCCCACCTGGCTGCCCGGGCTGTAGAATGACGGGGAGGAGTGCATGGGATGAAGGCTGGGTGGAGAAAAGGGTCAGTGTCCCCTGTGAGTGCTGCTAGCTCTAGTTCACAGGTGGGAAACAGATTCCCCAAAGGGTTAAGGGGCTTGAGACACAGGCACTGAGGCCGGCGTTGCCACAGCAAGACTGAACACTTGACCCCGTGGAGCCAGAAGTCGCCTGTGACTCACGGAGATCTCCGA
>NW_009617245.1:42845-43797 GCF_000690535.1 Cariama cristata | reverse complement strand
GGGACCGCTTTTCTGCTCACCCACCCACGCAGAGCTGCTCCAGCCCCAAGGCCATGGGACGGAGCCACGGGACGGAGTCCTGGACATCCCAGCACCTTCCCACCCACGCTGACCTGCAGAGCTTCCACCCTGCAGCTCCTGCTCCTTCTTCCTAAGGCTCGGGAGATCACACCAGTCCGGCGGGGTGCACGTGTTCCCCCTCTCATTTTTAGAACAAAAGTGCAATTGAGACGAGTAACCCCAGAGCCTGACCTGCCTTTCAACTCCAGCAAATTTCACTGGGCTTTGATTTTTCCCTTCATCGTGCTGTGGCTCAATGAAGCAGCTGTTAACATCAAGAAGGGGAAAATAAGTTTATTTTACTGTATATTAAATAAAACAAAAAAGAAAGGAGAGCAGGAGGCTCCGTTCCAAGGTCAAGACCTTGACTACGGAAAGTTTTCCTGGATAAAAACGCACTCGGAGCAGGGGAACAGACCCGGGTTTTGCAAAGAAGCAACGCAGAGCAGGAAGCCGGTGCTCGTGCCATGCCTGGGGAGCACAGGCCAGGCATGCAGGCGCGGCTGGAACAAAGCAGACCTGCCCTTCCGATGCACCCAGGACATGCTTTTTGACTTATTCCTGCCAGGGGTTGAGCCACTACGTCACGAAAAGTGGTACTTCTGCGAAATCACGTGTGATGACTTGGACAAGTCACCCAACACAGCTGTTGCAAGGCCAGAACAATCTCCTGCCTAATAGCTCCCTTCCCGAGATGCTCGACCAACGCGTATCCCAGATCATTTCCCTGCCACTCGGATCAGAAGAATTCACCAAGGCAAATTGTCCTCTGGGAAAACCCAGCTCGGAGATCCCGACCTGAAGAGGAGGCTCTGTAAGTTGGCCTTGCAGAAAAACAACTGCTAACCAAACACGGGCTCAACCCTGGGGCTCTAGGCAGGGGTTTTCCTCT
>NW_009617245.1:40206-42789 GCF_000690535.1 Cariama cristata | reverse complement strand
ATTGTCCATCTGCACCCCCCCCTCGCAGTCAGAGGACAGTGCACCCAAGGGAGAAAGATGGGACTGCCCGCCCCGCCAGAAAAGCCAGGCTCCGAGGGGCCGGGGGGGGATCCCCAATGGATGCCAGGCACCCCCCAGCACGGTGTTTTTCTTTCCCCTCGCACCAACGTCCCCGATAAGGCTGTCAGTGAGATCCAGGTTGGGCTGTCTCATTCCCAAGGAAACAAGCCAAGGGTTCCCACGCCACCTTCCCGCTGCTCAGTGCCCAAAAGCAACACAGACTTCCTGAAATCCCTCTCTCCGTCACCCTCCCCACTGTGTCCCTGCATCCTGCTCCAAGGCCACGCTCTCTACTGAGATAACAAGGCACTTGCTGCCAAAACCAGCAGCCAGAGGGGCCCAGGATCCACGCAAATCTGCATTCAAACAAAGACCTGCTCCGAACGATCAGAAACTGGAGATAAAACCCTGTGGCTCCAGTTTACCTAATCCACCCAAGGCCAGCGTGGGATCTCTGGAAGAGCTCGGGGTCTGGGTACCAAGGTCCCACTGAAAGCCAAGGGTCCTCGGGCACCCATCTCCCAGCCACGGTGGGCAAGCAGTGCCGGGAGGGAGCGAGCCCTCGGGCAGGCTGATGGTTCAGCTCTGCTGCACCTTCACATCCAGCGACTGCGACGAGGAGCTGGAGAGTCAGGCTAGCCAGAGAGAATTTCCATCGATTTAATACTAAATCCCTACGCAAAGAAATGAAACCCAAGCAATCGCACACAAATTAAAAAAAAAAGGAAATTTCTCCATTTTTCTTTGTGCTTGGCACTTGATTCAGACATTTTTCTTAAGTCTGGGGCATCCACCCATCCCTCCTCTTGTAAACTACATACTAATTAAACACATTACACTCGCTCTCAAAAACATATCAATCAATTGGCATGCGATCAGCATCCAATAATTGCCGCTGAAATTCAACCTCCCTGGAGAGGTGCAATTTTGTGTGTTAATTGTTTAGGTTTGGCAAACGAGATGGAAGCTAACGAGCAGCCCAACTGCCACCTTGGGAGGAGGGTGCTGCTGAAGGGAGAAGAGGAGGCAGGGATTTTCCCACCTTCCTCCATTCCCCAGCTCGGAAGAACGGTCCCCAAAACACAGCCAGAATTGAAACCAGATGTGTAGGAAGTGTCTCATTAGCAGTAATTGCTTTGCAAGGATTTGAGGTTTCCCCTCTGTGCCACCACCAAACACACTTTTAAGAAGCTGCCGTGGGTTGGGTACCAGGATGCACTGGTGGGGGAGAAAAAAAAAAAACAAAACAAAAACCAAAAAAACACCACCAAAAAAACCCCCCCAGGGCAGAGTCTCTACTACACTAACATTTTTATTGAAGCCAGGGAAAGTTTACTCAGGCTGGGCTGGCTGCAGGCATCAGCCTGCTGAGAGGCAGAGGTTCACCACTCCAGCAGCTTAAGCTGAAAAAACTCAGCATCTCAAACCCTCTTTCTTGAGGGCGGCTCATCACGGCCAAATCATTCGTGAAACAGCCTCATGATTAGCTCCCTTGCACCCTCCCTGCTTTCATAAGGGGGGAAAAACAGGCGTAAGACACTCCAGGAGCTCGTCTCCTTCCCCACAGCCCAAGGCTGATTAGAGGATCTGGCAGGGACTCTAGGCTTCCCTTACCCAACCATCCCCACTCCTAATTTTACCTGTGGAGTGATTTTCCTTGGATTACAGAGCTGAACTCAGAACAAATCAAAGCCAAAGACACAGATAAGAATAGGTCAATCAGGTCCTTGCACAGAGCTGCAGAAGCCGTTTCTGTTCCCCAGAATAAGGAGACCCAAAACAAGGCAGGATAGCCACGAGCTGCCTCAGGGACGGGACGAGCCCCGAGACCCGCTCTGCTCAGCCCTTGGCCCCTCGGAGTCCCTGTAGCATCCAGAGATGTTCTTTTCTCCATGCCACACAAGTTTCCCACATCAGGTGACAACTTCCCACCTCTTCATTTCACTAAATCATCCCTTTGCTCTCGTGCTGCATTTCAACTTCTTCAAATAAAAGCGTAGGCAGATTTTTCCGACTTAGAGCCGACTAGCTTCATAATTCTGCCTTCCTGCACCCCGCACAGCACCAGCCCTGATCACACCTCAGAAAGGCAGAGGGAAGCACCCAGCCAGGCCATACTGCTGTCCTCATCCCCTCCCGGGGTGCTGAGCTGGCACCCAGACCCACAGCCCCTGTGCCAGGGACATGCGCTTTATTATCCCGAGACAAAAAAAAAAAACCCTGGGAAGCAGCACCTTGTGCTCTAAGCCCCCACCAGATTCACCCCCCGCACACATCCCCCAGCGAGGGGAACGAGCCACAAGGACACAAATCTGAACGGGAGAAGGTGTTACCCAGCGCCCACAGCCCGATGTCCACCAGCGACGAGGTACTTTGTCACCTCCCTAAAGAGACACGGACAAGTCCATGCCCTAAGCAATTTTCCCGTCCCTACAACCGGGGTAGCGTGAGGGACCCCAACCCCAGCTGGGGTACGCTCCCAGGAGGAGACCCCTACTGTAGGGCCACTCTTTCACCCCCCCC
>NW_009617245.1:37720-40175 GCF_000690535.1 Cariama cristata | reverse complement strand
TTTCCTTCTGCAGCCCATGCAAGACAAAGGAGCCAGTCTTTGCTAGACATAAGCTGAACTGAAAACAGCCACCCCCAGGGACAGGGTGGAAGAACGATTCGAATGTCAAAGGAGGAGTAGGCACCCGCATTATTTTTGGTGAGACGAGCATAATTGAGAGCCTGCAAACCTCCCGTATTCCTTGGGCTCCTTTCTCAAGTCCCTTTAGCATGCTGTATCCCCTCTCCCCCCCCTTCTCCACACCAGCAGAGCTCAGATCGCAGTCTCCAGGGCTAAGACAATAGCTGCTTATGTTCTAAACTAGCGCCGCTTTCTGGGAAGAGAGCCAGGCCTGGCAGCTCTCAGCAGCAGGGAATAAAAGACGTGTTTGTGCTACGGAGCCCCTCTGCACCAGTGGGGCACCCACAAAGGGAGGCAAGGCTGCTGGGGATCCGAAACAGAAATGCAGACAGATGCCCTGGGTTTAGTGAGAAGGGAGTAAGAAAGACCACAGGACCGAGGTAGAAGCAAAGCCCTTGGGCGCAGGCAGATGCTCAGCATCCTCGCTCCCAGAGCCGAGCGTGCCAAGGCTGCAGCGCATCAGGCTGCAGAAATCGGTGGGAGCTGAGGATGCTCTGAACACCCAGGGCCACTGGAAGCAGGGTCGTGGCAGAGCACGGGGACAGTCCCCACCAAGAGCAAAGCTGTGTGTCAGCAGGGTCCGTCTGAGCATCGACAACAGGGATCTCTGCCGCAACGGAGCTCCCTCCGCCTCGCAGCAGGGAGCGGGCGCAGGAGGCAGGCAGGCAGCCCCCTGTTTTGCCAGTCATTTCTTCAGGCTCGCTGCTGCCAAGCCCGAGCGCGCGGTCCCAGGGGATGTCCTCCTCTGCAGCGCGGCACTCTGAACGCCTGCACCACGGACTGGGTAACAAGAGGTGTCCTTTGCTCCCTCTAGAAGCCCCTGGAGATGCAAGGGGTCCCACCTCACAGGGCCCATGGGTGTCCTAGTGGTACCCAAGCCCTGGCAGTAGCAGAGGAGATCCAGCCAAAAGCCTGAACACAGATCCAACCCTTGAATACCCTGTGCATAGCTGGCCGGGAGGCGATGAAACCACACGCTTGCCCTCTTCGCCATCCCAGCCATGTCCATGGCCTCAGCTGCTGGGAGCGCAGCGGGGTGGAAAACCCACCACCCCAACAGAGGCACCCCCAGCTTGGCTGCTGCCCTTGGTGGAAGGGCCCAGGTTCAGCATGGCCAGAACCATGGGCAGGCATCGCCCTCAATACAAGCCACGGCTTGGCTCATACGTGCCCATCCGAGGTCAGAAAGAGGGAATGCATTTCTCAGGGCCAGGACTGCATCCCCTGCCTCCAGCCAGGGACACGCAGCCCAGCACTCTGCAACCGGCCGTCCCGTCTGCTGCCAACAGAGACATCGTACGGAACCGGGGAGGTTAAAAGCACACGGGGCCTTCCCACGCAGGCAATTTTCTGGGTTAAGCAGCAAGCACAGTAGTCACAACCTGCAACCCCATTAGCCGCCCAGTATGGTTACTGCCTCCCTGTCCTTGATAACACAGCCTTTTACCCCACCGGGCTTCTTTTGGTACCCCTACCATGCCCCAGGCAGTACATAAGTCATCTCCTGACATCCCTCCTCCTCAGCACTGCTCTCAGATGCAATAACCAACACCAGGGTCTTTAAAATGTCCGTGTTTCACTGCAGTGGAAAATGCAAATCAATTAATAAAAAACAAATCAAACTGGCCTCTTCTTTTCCTTTCTTTTTATGAGGCTTTAAAGTTGCTTTTCGACTGTCCTGAATAATTGACGTTAACATGAAAATTTAAAGTCTTTCAAGATTTCATTAAAATTCATTCTCCTTCCCTTTGGAGAATTGTCATTGCCACAGTCCCACGTAGGGCAGACAGCACAGGCAGCTGCCTTCGCTCACGGCATTTAACTCCGCCCTCCCTGGCTAAAGAAAATTCCCTCTTAATTGTTTAATGGAGACCCTGAAATAACATCCTTCACCTCGCCTCACCATCAGCCTACTAATCCCACTTCCCACCTGATTCCAGCACAAACCCTGCATTGACCCTCCCTCCTTCCACCCATTTAAGCTCCATCATTTCCCCACCGCTCCTCCCGTCCCAGTAGCCCACAGCAGGAGCACGGCACGGTAACGGGCTCCGGCACCGCAGCCCCTTTGACCCCTTCCTCACATTAATTACGTGCTGTCCTTCCTCCCCAGCTATTTCTGCTTCATATATTCACCGGTAGGCACAGCACTTCATAGATGAATGAGGTCTGGCATCTCCCAGTAGGAGGGATCCAAATCACCCCTCCAGCCCAAGCCGAGGGCAGTGGGCGGACACGACGACCATGGTCCCTTCCAGGATGCCCGATGCTGGTGGCCATAGTCTTCCTCAGCGTGCTGGGCTCCAGGTGGAAGCCGTGGCTCCGTGGGGAAGCC
>NW_009617245.1:14090-37615 GCF_000690535.1 Cariama cristata | reverse complement strand
AAGCCAGCCGCCGGCAGAGAGGGCAGGGGAGGGCAGCTTGGCACGGCCGTGGGGGCAAGGGGGATTCGTAGGGCACTACAAAGGGGGTCCTGCACCCAGCAAGTGCTTCGTTCCCGGAGCAGCAGCGAAGGATTTGGTCCGTTCCCACTGCGAGCTACAGCTGCCCAGCTCCTTCCCAACAGAGAACTGCCACGTCGAATTAAGTTTCTCATGAAGAGAGCAACTCTAGCCCAGGAAACCTAAGACAAACTGCAATGTTTTTAGAAACACGTATTTTTAAATTGACTTTAAAAGGCCAAAATGTGCTTCCCCAGAGCACCTGCAACGCAGGAGGGGTGGCCCTTGGCCAGGCCATCAGATAACCTAACACACACAAGGAAAACAGCAGAGACCAGAAAAAAACTAAAGGCTAGAGCTGGTGTTAGCGCTCCTGAAATGACGCCGAGGCTATCCAACCCTATCGGGCTTTTCCGTGAGAGCTGTTGGAGCAGGACCCTCGGCGGCTGCCGGCTGTTCCCAGGCCGCTGCTATCCCAGAGAGGGTCAGGTTTCCTACGAAATCCCAGCACCGGACTGGCGGCACTGTTACCAATTAAGTGTTATAACCTTCGGCGAAGCTCTCCCAATTTACCCCACTTGACCAACTGACCCCTGAAGATTTTGAACAGCCTCTATAAATCCTATTGATCTTTACCGAAGTGCAAACCCATGTGGGTTTTTGTTTCCAGAAGGGGAAATTATCAGGGAGCGAGAACGTTGTACTTGCACTGACCATTAACCTCACACTTTCCTTTTAAGCATAAGCTGACCTTTCTCCTCCTGGTAAAGGAACGAGCTGGTACTTTAGAACAGATGTATGCTCCAAAAAGCTCCCGGCAGCGATACTAGGAGCGAGCGTTCACTTCTCCACACGGTTATTTCTTGTGGAACCCTTATGGGGACAACCATTGCCCCTCCAGCTGCAAGGAGAGCCAGGGCAGAGGCTGCCTTCGCTCTCGGGGCTCTCTCCTCAACAGCAGGACTGGTACATTCTCTCTTCCAGGAGGATGTAACGAGGACCAAACTACAGACGTCATGCCCAGGGGTTAGTGCCAAGGACGAGGACTATGGCATAAGTCCAGGCACAGGAGAAGAGGCAAAAGACAGAACACAAGGCAAGGATGCAGCACTCCCGTTCCCAGGGCATCTCCTCCCCGATCCAACAAGACAGGCCAGGTCCAGCACACAAGCAGTCAGGAGGAAAGCACCAGCAGGACATCTCCCACTACCACCAGATCTTCTGGACCAGGAATGGCAAGCCATGAGAGATTCGTAGTCCTTTCCAGGTACGTTATGTACTTAAGGGTACAGCAAACTCCAAGAGACAGATGCCGGGATGCAGAACAGTCTCTAACTGCAAAATGCTGTGAGCAAACGGGGCTGTTAGAAGGGATCATTAAGACAAGAAGAAACAGGCTGGGAGACAGCATGGCACGAAAACCAACAGCCAGGTAAAGCAGGATTAGAGAGATAGCAGCCAGTCACTCCAAGCAAACAAGTTTTGGGCCAGCAAGAGAGGCCAGCAGAGCTGGCAGTGAGGTTCAGAGAAGGACTTATAGCCACCTACTCCAGAGCTTTAGGAGTTAAACAAGGAAAAAACCAAAATAAACCACATTAAAAACTGCCTCCTCCCTACTTCTCCAAGCCAATGTACTGTCAGTGGTACAAAGCAAAAGCCTGACAGTATCCGACGGCACCGGCTCCCTTCTGCTTCCCAGTCCTGCAGCTCTCAGCGTTCCCTCTCGCCTGCCCCTAACGCAGGACATCTGCAGAACTCGAAAGGCTCTGCATCATTTCTGCCTGCAGGAAGGCCAGGAAGACAAGCTGGGGTGTTTGCTGTGATCACAGAGGATTAATGGCCCCAGCAGGAAGCTGAGAAAGCCAAGATATTTTTTTTTCTTTTTTTTTTTAACAGAACATTTAAATCTGAACAGAGAAGAAAGGTTCAGTCCATCTACAAGGGACGTGTGGTGTGGATCCCAGGCACGCAGCGGGAACGTGGGACCATCAAGAGAAGCCGGCCCTGTCACCTTTCCTGGGATGGAAAGCATCACTACCAGCTCTGGCTGCTGGTGCCAAGATACAGGAGCAAGAGAGCCCTCACTTTCAAGCGTTCCAGGTATCCTTATCTCCATCTTCACGATCCCCCCACCCAGCCACTGATGCCTAACCAAGCAGTTGATACTCAGGCACAGCCCACCCCACTTCTGCAAAATGGAAGTTTTGAAAAGAAAAAAGGTTTTATTCACACTCCTCTAACAACAAGGAGAAAGGGGCAGAAGTGATTTCTTTGGTGGCAGTGGGCAATCAGGACAAGCTCTTTTCGCCCCTTCTCCCCGTGTCCTCCGTGTACCCCTGCCACCTGCACAGGAGAGCTCCCTCAAGGCTGAGAAGCCCTCCAGGTACCCACACATGCCTGCTGCTGGCTGGGCTAGCAACTGCCCAGGAACAGGCTGATCCAAATCATCAGCCTCCCAAGCACACATATTCCACTCCCTCGAAGCCCTAAGTTCCCATCACACGAGGCATCCTTGTATGTCAAGACCAAACTCATCCCAGCCTCCCCTGCCCCGCTTTCAGTCCAAGAAAGGAGATAAACGCTGTTCTTACCTAGTAATGAATAATCCAGAATCCACGTGGGAGAGGACAGCACATGCAAAAAAACAGAGCAAGAACAGTTGGTCAGACCAGAGTAAACTCTGCCCACAGGTTTGCCAAGCAAAGCCGCTCTGCTCCCCTCCTCCCTGGGCAGCGCAGGCTGGTTTTTCTGGCCACCAAGAAATGCTGTGCTCAGCCAGCCCCTGGGTCCGACTTCTCATCCCCTGCACAAGAGGTTCCCCACCCCACTCTCGCTCACCCCCAGAAGCCTGCAGCCCCCCACGAGCAGCCCACTGCTCAGCAGACCTGCAGAGCATCATCTCTCACCCACCCCGACTCCAACGGTGCAGATCAAAGCCTCACGAAGAACAGCCTGGATAAAAGCAAGGGGAAAAACCCTGACCCCTGCAAATCTGCAGGGACTTTGGCAGAAGGCAGATAAGCCCTTATCAGCAGCACAGAGGACCGCAGGGTCCTCCGGTTCCTGCCACGCTGCTCGGGGAGCAGGCCTGACCCCCACAGAACGAGGCAGCGCGGCACCCTGAGTCCTGGGAGCATCAACCTACCCACACCTCCTCTTCTGCATGCTACAACAAAAGTTAACCCAAGAAGAAGGAAAGCAGACAGACTAAATGGTAGAAGAGCACTTGCTTTTCCCCAGGAAGGGGAGATGCCCGAGCAGTGCTTGAACCAACCAGACAAGGCAGGAGGTGCCCACTAAAACCCACGCAAAGAATGTACTTGGTGGCAGGGAAGAGGCACGGTGGTGAGGAGCACTGCTGCGTAACGTCAGTCAGTGCAGTGTGAAACGGGTGACACACCTCAAGGGAAAAGGATCCATCTGCCAAAGAAACACCCAAGTGGCATCGATCAGGAGCCCTGCCAGGATGAAGGGGTATGGCCAAGGGTACAGCCCTGGGACATCGGGAGCAGTCAAAGGATGCACACACAGCGAGGATGGGGAGGAAGAAAGCAGCAACCAAATTTATCTGTCTTCTGGCAACTCCCCTCACACTAGATTTCCACAAAGCCTCAGACCTCTCTGTGCCGAAGGCATGTGCTCGGCAGGGCAGCAGCCAGGCTGTTACCCAGGATCTTGGCAGAGAGAAGAGACAGAGGCCAGCAAGTGAGCGGACCCTCCTGCCCCAGAGGTCCCAGGTCCATCTGCCTTGTGTCCCCACGTGCACCAGACACCTAGCTCACATGGCAAAGGTTAGCAGGACCTCCAAGGGATGCTGCTGGCAATCCCATTATCACCTCTCCCTCTACAACCTCCCTACAATGTCTGTTCCATACAATCGGGTCCCTCTTCTCCTCTGCTGCAACGGATACACCCAAAATTCTCCATGGGGGGAATGCACAACCATTACAAGGGACTTATTCCGCAGTTCCCTCTGACAGCTGGCATCAGGTGGACAAAGCTTGGGAGAGTCGAGGGAGCCAATGCACCACAATCAGCTGGAGGAGCTGAAAGAAACTACTGCTGGCCCACACTGCATCAGTCTCATTTCCTAATAGCAGGTTTTAATCTCCTAATTGGGCTGCAGCAATGCTCCCAGCACAGGGATAGGGTTATGCAGCTGAAGTCACCTGGATGGCTCAGAAAAAGCTGGGCAAGGAGCCAGGGCTGGAAAAGACCCAACACCAGCACTCAGGACAACCCAGCCCTCTCACTCACACTCATCCTCCCCCTGAAGACAGAGGGATATTGCTCTGCTTAAATCAGGGGAGAAACCATGGGACAACAGGGACTCACCCGAGGCGACCTGAGGATGTAAATGGTAGGCACGAGAAAGGTTTGCTCCCGATCGAAGGGAGCAGCTTGCTGTCGATACGCAATACCCTCTCCCCACCCAGTGCTGGCATATACAGCCAGAGGAACACACACAGCTCTTACACTAACTGCACCGAGAAGCGACAACGGAGGAGGACTTGGGCCTGCACTTGCTGATCCTGCCCCAACCCTGATAAAGTAGCTATGAACCCTGACAAGCCCCCTTGCTATCTCTTTCAGGTGACCACTTACTTGTCATAGAATCGTTACAGTTGGAAGAGACCTCAAAGTTCATCAAGTCCAACCTTCTACCCAACACCACCATGCCCACTAAACCATGTCTCAAAGCACCACATCTAAACGTTTTCTGAACACCCCCAGGGATGGTGACTCCACCACCTCCCTGGGGAGCCTGTTCCAGCGCTTAACAACTCTTACAGTGGAGAAATTCTTCCTAATATCCAACCTGAACCTCCCCTGGCACAACTTGAGGCTGTTGTCCGCTCCTCCCATAAAGATGCAGTGCATCCCTATTTTGCTTGGCTGCGAAGATGCCTGCAGACAGGCAGCTCGCCCTCCTTGCAGAAGCGAGGCAGACCCAGATTAACTGTCCTCTGGAGAAAGGCAAGACCTCGGACCCTGAACAGTCAAGACACCAGTAGAAGCTCCCCTGTGTTTAACTGAAGGGCCAAGTCACAAGGCAGCCCGGCTGTTCTCTCCTTACAGCTCAGACTGCCCAGGCGTGGAGCCTGGAACGCCGTGTTGCGGCAGGGAGCTGGCTGGTGCTGTGCCCTGGCCGTGGGCACTGCTCTGCCCTAGGGACCAGCCCACCCACTCGGTCCCTTAGGGGTATGGTGTGACATAAAGATGCTCTCGATCAGGAGACGTGTCCCATCTCACCCATGGGCATGTCCTTAGGACTGGGTCAATCTCATTCCCTTTTAACAGAGGGTCCTAAGCTGAGGGTGTCATTCTTGCAGCTTCCCTCCTCGGCGAACAAGGAGATACCCCTCCAAAAGGGTGCCAAGACTGAAATGCAGGTTCGAGACACTCTGAAATTCCCTTAAGAACAGCATGGAGGACAGTAAAGACTCAGAAAGTGGGTAGAAACGACACCAACATCAACCACCAGGAAGGGGTTTGGGAGCAGCAGGCCAGGGGAAAGCAGAGTCACATACCCATAGCACATACCCTGGCTCCTGTAGCGAGGGAATGGGCATCTCTCCCAAAGCGGTAAGGCCAAAAGGGCAACGCGAGCCCAGCAAAGCCGGGGAACAGCAGCAAACAGCTGCTGCCAATGCTCTAGCCAGCAAGGGTTGCCAAGGCTGCTGGGCTCTGTATATGCAGCAACAACCTTTGAAGTCAGGGCAGAGGAATGTGCCCTGCTACCCTCTGCCAAGGCAGGGCAGGAAAAACCTTGCTCCTGCAGTCACCTCTGCTCTTCACCTGCCTGCGACCATCCCCGTGCGACACAGAAGCGGGGGTCTACACTCCACCGTGCCTTTAGGCAGCAAGCTGTGACCAGAGAGCATCTTACCCTCTCTCTAAACACTCGCTTCCCAGGAGAAGGGGTCTTGGGAGCTGGAGGAAGAGTGCCCACCAGCCTGGCCAGGTCACACTGCTTGGCCTGTGACCCCAGGTAACAGGTCTCCCCTCTCCAAGCCCCACTATTCTCCCATCTTTAAGATGCTCCAACACCCCCTTCTCTGGGGGAGGGAGCCCACTGCACACATCCTGTATTGATTGAGGCCACAGGCTCCTCCTGAACAAATTCCAACAAATTTTGGGTGTTGATTCCCACGTAGGCAGTTTTCTGCCTGTAAACAATTATTCCTGTATTTTGACACCCCCATAGCGTAGTCAGACCATCTGTCTGAACCGCAAGGCTGTTAACTGGCGTTAAACCGCCATTAGCTGTAGACGCAGAGCCAGCGCTAAGATTAGTTTGAACCGACCACCAACCCCCCCAAAATGCCCGTCCAAGTTAAGACGCAGTTAAAATGAACCGGCGGAGCCAATTCTCCATCCCGTATGGGCATTAAGTGCCAGGCAGACCCCACAGCCTCAACAGCCTGAGCTGCGACGTCGCCCATCCCGTTGACCAAGACTCCCACATAGTGAGGCCAATCGGTTCCCAGTTAGGAGCAGCATCCAGCACAACACTCCCATCTCCCACATCGTACGCAGGGATGATTCCTGTAACAGGTCAGCGTTACGGTGGCTGGTTTCCAGCCCTGCTCCAGGGCAAAGAACATAACACATTAAGATGTAAGACATGCAAGATTTACTGTGAAGGGAAAGCCTTTAATCTGAAGCAGGCTTCAAGCAAGTGCCAGCTCCTTTCAACTCTATCCTCACAGACGCGTCGCCAGGCTGGTAGAGGACCGGCTGTTGCTCAGGAGGAGCGTGGCAGTGAGGGTAGTGCTTAGGGGACACGGTAGTGCTTAGGGGACACGGCAGGGCAGATTCCCAGCCCCACCAACTGCTGCAGGGCTGCTGATCAGACAGGCTGGAGTCAGACGGGTACACGTCTACAAGGCTCCGATGTAATGCTATCTCCCGTCCCATGCTATAGGCACCGTGACGCATGGAAGGGCAGGCACACGCCATCACAAGCCGCACGCCGGCCAGGCGTGGCGGAGCTGCTTCTGCCAAGGACCCTGGGCCGTACGTTTGTGTGACCCACGACCTCTCTGCGAGCGATGTGCCACGCAGAGCCCAGCCTGTCTGGCAGAGCAGGGAGCAGAGCCCCGCAAGTCTCACCTCACTTAAACACCATTATACCCCAAGTAATAGGATGCAGAAGCCACAGCGCAGGGCGGCCGGGAGAAGGAAGAGAAACTCCCTCTGACAAGCCAGCATTCCCTGTGCAAAGCTCTGACTGCATCCGAGGCTCCTCTGCAAGCCACGCACCCCTCCTCTTCAGGCAGAAACAGCACAGGTCCTTCTAACGCTGTGCACATCCCCAGTGCCCTTCCACAGCCCCTGCAGAATCCTTCCTCCTCCCCCAGTGCATGCTCCCAGCGGGAAGCTCCCAAATCTTCCCTTCCCGCACCCGGAGCTGCGAGAAGCAAGTGGGATCTCCTGCATAAAAGCCCCAGTAGCCTAATTCCTTGGTGCCATCCTCCTCCTTCCCTGTGACAGGAGCCACCACCTCGCCAGGCCAGAGGTGGCCAGATCCACAGCCCTGGTAGCCCTCTGCACAGACAGACCAACCCACGGCAGCGCGGGAAGCCCCCGTCCTCCGCAGCCAAGTCCTTGCCAGTCTGCGTGCCCAGGGTCAGAGTGCAGACCTCTGCGGTGGGGGAGGAAAAGTCCCCGCTGGAACGCGGAGCAAAAGGCACCGAATATGTGCCAAGGAGCCAGCCAGCCACTGGACTCTGCTAGGCTGAAGCCCTGGAGCTTTATTTTCTCTTATTGTGAGAGATGCAGTGGCCAGAGGGTCCCTAGGGGCTGGATGCTCGCTGGCCGGGTTCACAGGGCAGGGGTCCCAGCCCACGCTGCTGCTTCCCTTCGTCCTCCAGCAGAAAGCCACTGACCCCCTCGGGGGACCGGTTTCTGGGGACAGCACTTCACCAAAGGGTTCCCACGCTTCGGCTGGGCGGAGGAGGTGGGATGTCCAACATCCTCACTTTTGGGAAGAAGTAAGCACTTATCACACACTTCTCCTTCTGCAAAGGTAGCGGAACACAGCACACAGCTGCTGGCAGGTCCCTTTGGGTACGAGAGCCCAGTGCTCCCAGTGCCACCACCAGCCGCCCCTGCCAAGCGTGATGCTCCCAGGGAACAGGGCCAGGCTGTGTGGGAGCGAGAGAACATCAGCACACTTGCCAAGATGACACCCACCGACTCGGGCACGGCCACCACAGCCGTAAATAGCAAGGCAGGAGGGGGGCATAAACCCCACAGGTCTGCACCAGTTTTAACATTAAAGCATCTCTTGGTTTCCTCCACTCTTCTGGTCACTCTCCTGTAGGCAGGGTTGTAAAAGTCCACCCTGAAGCACAAAGGCTCCATGGAAAATGAGCATGTGGGGAAGATGGGCTAAACCCAGATGGACCTGCAATTCCTGCGCTGGGCACAGCAGCACGTGGGTGGGTTGTGATGTCAAGACAAGACAAGTTCAGAGCAGCTACACTTAAAGTTGGAAGCATCCTCTGCTTTTCTAAGGCTCTAACATCACCGTCCGCACACCCTCGAGTCACAGCCAGCTTCTCCCACCAGTCCTGCCCTGCTCCTTTCTGGCTCCACGGCATTTAAATCCAGATGCCACAAGCAGAGCTGCGGCCGGGATGGTGCTCAAAGCATCGCTCGCAGCCTCAAGGGAGCCAGGCTGCACTTCCACATGGCCTTCGTAGAGTCCAGAAAAGACTCCCTTGGGCAAAGAAAGTGCAAGTCCAGCTGGCTAAGAGTCTAACAGAGCTGTCTGGGAGAAATTACCAGTCTAGATAAACAATTCCAGTCCGAGTTTCTTTAGATTCCCTCCTGCTTCAGTGCCTGGGAACTGGGTCCCAGCCAGCGGCTCTGAGCTCAGCAGGCAAGGGTTCTCATGAGCATGAAGCAGATCAGCTGGTGTCAGTAGGAAGCTTGGGATGAAGGCAGAGTTTCGGAGGAATTTGGCAGATACGCCCTCCTAGCTTGAATCCAAAGCAGAGATGCTCCCAGGCAACCAAAGTTTCATCCACTAACAAATCCCTGAGCTATTTCTATCTACCATCAGCTCCACTTTCACCCGCAAATGGAAGGGTCGTGTTCTGTCCAAACCAATTTGCCCACGCTGCCATGAAACCCCGCTGAAAACAGACACGGTCCCAGTGCTTTACCCCAAAGAGCACTTGAGATCCATGCATCCATCCATCCTTCTGAGGCAGTCCTCTACAGCAAGCCTGGGAGGGAGTGCCGCAGCACAACCAAGCACCCCAAAAGCTGCTGTTCCCCTCTCCTTTGCTTGAGCAAACCAGGTGTTACCCTGGGGAAGGCAGAGCAGGTACCTGGGTCTGTCTGCAGCACATCACCTCCTCAATGTGCCCAGACTCCCTTTGCAACAAGACCAGCAAAAAGGAACAGTCAGCTTTAAAATAACAGGTTAGCTCAAGATGTATGCCTGTACCTTTCATTCCACCGAGGCAGCTCAGAAATCCCTCCCGCAGTTTGTTAGCAAATAAAGCCTGGAATATGAGCTGGCCTGGGAACTGCCCTGTCAAGGAGAGAAACGCCCTGCAAACCAGGGAGCTGTCAAAGCCCCAGTACGAACTTGTGGCTGGATCCTAAGGGAAGGGTGAGGAAGCAAGACTGCTTCTTTTTCAGGGGGATGAGAATTCAACATACTTGGGAGAGAAAAATCAAGTTCATCTGAAAAGAAAAACCAGTCTGTGTGACCCTGAGAAGTACATGTTTACCCTGCACCACATCAGCCAGCCAGCTCCTACAGAGCATCCTTCTAGGCTTCTGTGAGGAAGCCATTAGTAGCAGGGTGTTTGGTTTTAAACTAAATTCATAGGCTTATAACAACACCAGTATCAGCATTAGCTAGCTGGAAAGCCTTGTGGTTTGCTCCCCAGCTAACAGCCCCTGGAAGTGGGGCACACAGCCCGGCACGAACAGCCGGGTTGGAGCCGGGAAGCAAACTGAGGGAGAGCATCACGAGTGCAGCTGCATGGCCTGAGCCTGGGCAGCCATAGGGAGCACATCTCATCTCTGCCAGGGGGAAAAAGGCCAAGAAGGTGGCAAGTGAACCTTAGCCAGCACAGGGCTTGATGAGCAGATGCAAGAAGAATGTCTCCCTGTAGGTGAGGTGGGGAGAGGCAGGGATCCAAGCCCATCAGCCCACCTGTACTGCCAGCCACGATTCACCACCCCAGAGCCTCCTGGAGCCAAGCAGTTCAGTCCAGACTCCCATCTTCTCTCCAGAGATGGGAAAGCTGCTGCCTACAGGACCAGCCTACATCTGTAAGACCCTCTCAGGTCTTGCCATCTGTCCCTCATAATCCAGGCGGCACCTCAGGAGCCATGGGGAAGAGCATCCTGCCGGGCACCGGCTCTCCAGCCCAGTGCTGCACAACCGCTGGGGCCAGGTCCAGCTTCTCCCCATGCTGGCAAGCGGTCCTTGCCAGGCTCGGCAGTGCCAGCCCCCATAGCCCTGGGCCCGAGGAACCCGCTCCAACCGTTCCCCAGGCAGGTAAAAGCAGCCTCGGATCCGAGGGCAGCTCGGGCACCTGCATCTCTCCCCCCTCTGCCCCAGCCGGGCCAGTGTACAGTCTGACATAGGACATGCGATTTGATCTAGGGGCCAAGAATTTCTCAGGGAAGTCCAAGTGAAAGCATCAGATTCCTTTGACATGGGGTCTAAACTCAGGCATCCCTTTTTTCTATTTACTAGAGCCACTTCTGGAGGCAGAACCTTCTCTCTCACATTCCCAGGTTTGAGGGCTTGCCCAGGACTCTGTCGGTACCTTCAAGGCTCACCTGGGTTATTGCTCCAGACCCCTCAGCACATGTAGAAGCAAAGCAGGCACTTGCTCCGATGGAGGCTCTTGCTCCACCATAAAGCAGCTCTGCCCTGAGCTCACCAGCTGCGTACTTCCCCGAGTAAGTGGGTGGGAAAAATCCAGCCTTTGATGTTCCACTGAGCGGCTCCAAAACAAAGATGGACTACAGGAGATAAAAAACACCAAACAAACTTCACAACAGGGTATATCCGGTAGATAAAGTGGGAAAGAATTTCATTTCCATGGAAGGCAGAACGCATGTGGGCCATGGAATAACCAAACGGCAGCTGTTTTCCACTCCCAGCACACTCTGCCTTTTACAGACACCAGTAGAGCACAGACTGGGTGGTATGGACTACCCAAAACCGGCGTTAGGGCTCCAGGAAAAACCATCCCTGCATGCACGCTCGGCAGGTAGCGGTTCTGGGCAAAGCAGCTTCCCCCCAGCCTTATCTCAGCCTGCCCAGAGAGCAAAAGCCTTTGCCAGGTACCTGCAGCTGGATGTTATCCAGCTCATCATTCACACGGGCAGCATGACAGGCATCAGACACAACTAAGCAGGCTGAAAACCAGTAGCAATCCATTGCTAACAGGGATTTTGGTCCTGGAAACCAGAAGCAAGGACAGGCTAGCACAGACCAAAAGAGCCGTGGCTGCTCAATCTAGAGGGATGGCATCGGAGGGGAGAGGGGACCAACTGCTTTCAAGTACATCAGCAGCTTCTGAGCAGAAAAGGGAGCAGGCTGTTCTCTGTATCGGGGCGGGAAGGTAAGATGCTCTGTGCAAGTTGCTACCATTGATTCAGAGAGGCCGTCCCAGAAAGCAAGCTTCCATCGTATTTCTGTAGTCACTCCCCCACCTTTAATGATTTTTGTAGCCAGAGCATTGAGAAACTTCACAAGTTTGGCTCCATCTTCCAGCAGCCCAGCCCGTGACACCCTCCCAGGCAGCAGGGCAAAGAGGAAGGTTCCTGCATCAACACCACGCTCCAGCCAGGCATTTTCTGGGTTGATGGGGCAGGGTAGCCTCACAAAGCTGCTTTTCTTCCCAGCTCCAGCAGGCCCACAGCCACCCCCTCCCTGCTTCCTCTCCCCATCCTCTTCCCCCCTGAAAAGGAGCCCCAGAGTTCAATAGTGACACAGATGAGCCCAGCACATGGGGCTTTGCTGCTGCAAAGCCCAGCTTAAGGCAGCAGGGAGGGAAGAAAGGGATAATGAGTGACAAGCCTCATTTGCAGTCTGGCAACGCCACCTCTACAATCTAAGCCACAACCAGAGCCTTCTGCCATCGCATCTATGCAATAATTTAAACACGTAAAACTGGCAGAAAAGGAAGCTTTTACAAAGCTGGAAGAAGGACGGCCATGTGGCAAGGCTCGATGGAGGAGCTTTGTGCAAACCACTGCCAGCCCTGCCCAGGGCTCTGTTCAACTGAGCCACAAGAGAGGGACCAGCTGGCACAGCACCGCACCGTGAACATCAGGGCTTGCCCAGGAAGCATGTGGATCCCTCTGCCCGACCTTGCCTGCCGGTCACTGCTCCAGTTCGGTTATCAAAAGAAGACACCGGTGTACTGCAGTACTGCTCCAAGGAGCACCGTGTCCCCTGGTACTGCATCCAGCCACGCAAGACGTTACCAGGGGACTGAGCCTTGCAGCATCTCTTCAGTAGAAGGTAACGGTTCTCACGAGTGTTATGAAGAGACAAAAGCCTCCACGACCAGAAGCAGCAGGACCTCGACCATTGGCATCCCTCTTATCCCAGCTCTCCCCTCCCGTGCCATGCTGAGCGCCTGTGAATAACCTCCTAACTTTAGCTTTTGTGCACCAACATGGGCTCCTAGAGAAGTCTGGGAACCAGTGACCACCTGAGCTCAGCTTAAGAGAGCCAGTCGATTCGGACCTTGCAATTCTTCTGCCTTGAGTGACAGCAGAGCCCAGAGGCAAAGGTGAGCACTGAACCACCTAACCTGAAAGATTTGGTCCAAGCAGTGGAGCTCAGCCCCAGCCATCGAGTCAGGGTCGTGAGCAGAAGACCTGACCAAGTGATGCAGAAAGCTGCTTTTCAGGAGAAGTACCACTCCAGGCAGCGGGTACTCCTTCGGCATCCTCCAAGGGAACGATCTCCAGTCATACTATGCCACCAAGCAAAACAGGGCTTGGTCAGAGCGCTAAATATATGCCTCAGTCCCTAGGGGTTAAGGACAAATCCTGGCATCGGGACTGCAGGAACCCTGATAATATTGCAGGATTTGCCCAGCCCTCTATGAATAACCGCACTGCCTACGAGAACATCACGGTAACTGCGCGGTCTGCGAGAATATCATGGGAATTAGCTCCCTCCTGCCCACCACAGCCCTGGTACCACGCAGGAGCCAGGAACCCACTGCTCTGGGACAGAACTGAAAGAACAGGGATTTGCAAACTAGTTCAGCATTGCCTCAAATGGAAAACTGCTTTTTCCTCCAGGATTAGAAGTTTCACCCTCAGCTTCCTGCAGAGAACAGTGCAGCGCGGTGCCTGGCACAGTCCCCCCTGGGTGTCAGTGGAAAATAACGCGCAGTTCTCTCCATAAAGAGATTAAAACTTTTTTTTATGCAAACAACAAGCGATGAGGGAGGGAAGGGGAACTCTGCGGGAAGCGTGTGCACACAGGACATCACACTTCCACTCTTCAGGCATGAGCTGCTAAGCCAACGGCAGCCGCTTCGGAAGGCAGAGCCCAACTCTTCACCCCCAGCAGGAACTGCCCCGAGTTTCCCAGTCCATTCCAGGGCAGCGCTGCTTTTCCTTGCTGGAGCTCCACAGGCCCTCTGCAACTCCAGCTTTGCTGGAGCTTCCCATCCCACAGCCTTCCACATCTCCCGTGGAGGGAGAGGAATAGCTCCCAGCCTCACAGCACCCAAGCAAGTTCACAGCAGCGGTCCCCAGCAAGGCAGGGATGCCAGCTGCTTTCCAGCAGCCTCACACCCTAACCCCCAGACCCAGCCCGGCAGAGGTGCTGCCTTCCCCTCCCATACTTTGACAAGCTCTGGCATTGTCCAAATTCCCTGCGAGAGACATCGGTGTCGCAGGAAAGCTACTGGAAGGTACTGGCATCGTTCAAAAGGGGTGTCTGCCTCCGAATCCAGGGGCGTCCAGGGGATGCATTGCTGGCATTCCAGGCTGGCAGAGCTCTGCCGCACATAATCCACCTGACCAGGGCACATGCCAGAACAGGTTATGCAAACAGAGCACATGCCGTGAGGGAGAGCAGTCTTGGGCAGGGAAAGGAGAAAAAGGCTGGAAAAGGAGCTGTATCTTCCCTCCACATTTAAGGGCCCTCAAGCCACATCCTTCCAGCTGGGGTGCAGAGCGCTCTGACCCTTCCAGTTCACTGGCAAATCAGTATGACAGAGATTTGTCCTTTCTGTGCACCACAGAGGGAGAAAGAAGAAATTCAAGCCCATCTCCTCATCTTGCCTCAGTTCCCCCAGGGGCAGGAACAGAGCAGGGCTGTTCTGCCAGCACTGCCACCCTTGTCTGGACACTACAACCACAAGCCAGGACAGATGCTCAAACAGGACTCACTGGGATGCTGCTGCATCCCCTTTCCTTCCTCCCAACCTGCAGCATGGAGCGGAGCAGGGAGAGAGATGCTGAGGATGGAGCGCTACCCACGGCCCACATGGCCAAGCGCTCACCCACCCCAAAACCTACAGTCTGCTGGGTCAGCAACACAGGGGAGGACAGGCACAACCGAAGGGAAAGCAAGCCAGGAGGGGAGTGGGGAAAGCAGCAGCTGCTCAGGCAAGTTTTGTCAGCACGAGGACCTGCCCAGCCTTGCACCAGGGAAGCCATGCGCCTGCCCTGCAAACGGAGAGCATCCAAGCATGCACACACAGGCAGGCGTGCAGCCTCCCCGCTCCTCACAGGCTGGGGCACCCCAGAAGGGAGCACTGGGGCGGGAATGGGACACTGAAGCCTTGGCAGGTCCCATATGAAAGCCTGGCTTTGCATCCCCCTCCCTGTGCCTGGGGACAGCCAGCAGGCAGGCTGTGACAGCCACTGCTCCCACACTGCAGCTCATCACCTTCTTCCAAGCCTTACAGTGACGATGCTGGAGGAGAGACCAGAACCACTGTGGCAGGACCAAAAATCCCTCTGGTTTATATCCTGCTGACAGCTGCTGGTAGCAGATGTTTAACAGAAGAGTGCCAGAGCCAAGCAAGGGCTGAGCAAGCTTGCCTATACCCTGTACCATCCCCTGATCTGGAAACGAGCTCTTCAGGGACTTCCTCAGCCAGAACTGGCTTAATTTGCACAATCGCCAAAGAACTGATTGACCCATCCACCATGATCCTGCCTAATCCTTTTTCAGCCCCTTAATATTTCTGGCTCATCCACCATCCGTTGGCAAACAAATTCCTTAGTTTAACTTCTCTCCGCATAACAGTGGCCTCCCTTAAAGCCTGCTACCTAGCTCCTCCACCCCTCCACTTGTTAACAGGAGAAAATTCACCTCCTATGCACCGATCCGCATCGCACCCAGCACCCACACGGGAAGGGCTGCGGGCTGCCCAGTCTCGCCGAGATGCACCGACAGTGATGTGCAGAGGCCAGGGAGACGCACGGTGTTTAGGAGATGGGTACGTTACTCTTCAGAGGCAAGGCTGGAAGCCCTCCACAGCGGACAACCTCCGTTAGCATCCTTCGTTTCCTTGCCACGCACTCTTATGCCCACAGCCACCAAACCCCACACCCACCAGTGACACAGGGGAGCGGGTGGCCCAGCTCCAGCCCCATGGCTCCCTCTTCCCCAGCCCCATAGCAGCAGGCACATGGTACCGTGCACTTGATGTCCCCAGGCACGGTGCCAAGAAGCCCTACTGAGTGACCAGAGATTTCCCTTCCCAAGCTTGTGGGGATCCAGAAATTTAGCCCCCAAGATGGAGATTTAACCAAAAGCAAGGGAAACACATCCCAGAATGCTGGGAGAGACAAAGGACAACGTAAGGGGAAGGGGTCTCTCCCTCACCAGGGTTACGTCACCGTATCGGGACATGCATCATCTCGGTGCCATTGTTTGCAGGCAACCTCACTGCCCAGGAATGCAGTGGCCCGTGGGGGCAGGGAGACGTGCGGAGGGTGGGAAATGCTCCCTGCACAGAAGAGTTCACTCCTCAGCACATGGATTAAACAAAGCCACAAGTGACCTGGCTACTTAGCTGTGGAAACATCCAGCTGCCCCCGGAGTAGAGAGCTGTTAAGACAACAGCCGCTCCAGCACCCCATCATCAGAGCACCAGGTCACACAAAGTGTGCACAGATCCAGGAGCCGTATCTGCCCACGTCCTGGACATGAAGCTTCCCCAGACAAATCAAATCCACCTTTTTTTATCCAATCCACTTAATTATACATCTTCCGAGACATCCGAACGCTAAGCTGATGCTCTGCTTGCTGCAGAGATGCCCTGTAAGAACTACCTGAGCTTTGTTTGATGGCTTAAGCTGGCACTACCAAGGAAGGCATCCCCCAGGCTTTCAGGACCCATCAAAACTGAAGAATAGGTTGGTCCCTGCAGAGAAAGCAGCTATGGGGTGGGTATGGGGCTGCAGCCCACTGGATACACAACCCACAGTCACTGCACCCCCAGACACCAGCCCAGGCAAAGCCCACCCAGCACAGGCTGGCAGCAAACACCTCTCTCCCAAAGCCTTGCATCCATCAGCATCCCTCTGCTACCCTGGTATTCCAACCACAAGACAAAGGCAGCAAGAAATGGGGAATTTCTGCACGTTTGGGTCTCTGTGCTCCTCTCTGCTTAGTCTGGGACAAGTTTAAGGCAGCAACCGTGCTGAAAGCAGCAGAAGCCCTCACCTAGACAGAGCTCAAATGGCTCCTCACGACAGAGTTTCCCCATGCAACTGCCAGGAGCTTCCACTGATCCTAGTTTATCTCTTAGATAAACAGCATCAGTTAAAACAATTTGCTCAGGGATTTTATCACTACATAAACAGACGGTCCAGTGTAACAAGGAAAGCTGAGAGAGAAACCGGTCGTAAGCAAGGGAGGGACAAATAAAACAAAGAACCTGTTTTCTCAAAGGCTGACTCCCCAAGAGCGCAACCGTCCCAAACAAAGCTACAGCCCACCCCAGGCCAAGCTCTTGCCAAGGCCAAGCCACACGAATGGCTCCCACAGCCCAGTCAAAAGGATTTGCTTGGGTGATAACTGAGGAAGAAAACTCAGTTCTGACCCTATTAGCCTCGACAGATCATTAGTAACTTTTTCAGGTACCAACAGAACGAGGAGTAAGTGGCAGAAAAAGCAGCAGCCTGACCGAGTCCCCTGGCAAAGTATCACTGCAGAAGAGATGGAGCCACAGTACAATCCTGCACCTCCTGTAGAGGAAAAACATTCCTCAGTCACCATGATAAAAATGCCATTGAAAACACTGAAGGGGATCCCAGTTACATAAAACATGACAGCAAAGGAGCCATTCCCTCTGGGAAGGCACACAGGGAAGAGTGGACTCCCCAAACGCTTGCCCTGGTCCATAACTGGACCACAGCATCCCACAGCACAGCTAGGCAGTGGCACACAGCCAGCCCTCTCCTGCTGGGCGTCCGTTTCAAATGCAGCCATCCAGGAGTTACAGGATCCATCCTGAATCCAAAGCAAGGACCTTTCAGGTCTGCTGCATAATGCCAGGAGCTGGGTTTTTCCCCAGCAATTGCATGTGAGCATCTAAAACAAATCAGTGCATGTCCTCTGCTACCAGGACAGCCACCAAGAGAAAGCAAGCTGCGCTATTCAGCATCACAGGAGCAGGGACCCAGTAAGGAGATGACCAGCAACAAGAGACCACCCCACCCATGATGCCACCCCTGGGCCATCACCCCAGTAGAGCCAGGGACACCCTGCTCCCCACATCACCCCTTTCCTGCGGGCACCCTGCTCCTCCCACACCTCGCTCCGCAGAACACGGTTTCTCCTGCCAGCCTACCTGGCTGAGCTATGCCTGGAATGCCACCCTGGCTGCCCGCCCGGCCGCTGCCCGTTAGCGCAAGAGCAGATTAAGGTTTATTGGTAGAAAGGTGCAAGGCAAAGGGCTGGTACAGCTGGCAGGCAGCACCCAGCCAAGACCAGGGAAACACCTCTCTCCCAGGTTGGCTGCATGGAGGGACAGGGAAATGGCCTTCAGGGCAGAGAAAGCCCAGGAAGGGGTCCCAAACCATCCCTGCCCACCGTCTGCCTCTGCTCGGAGGGGTGCGAGATGCACACCTTGCACCAAACGCAGGCACTTCACTCCTTCCCTGCAGGTTTCTCACTCAACCTCCACTGGTACCTGCAGTGAAACATCGCCCGAGGGATGGGGGTCTCAGCAGAGCCCTGGGGTGGGGGTCTCAGCACTGCTGAAAAGGCAGCAGAGGAGCCAGCCCATGGTACTGCTAAAGGGAGCCCCAGGTATGGAGGCACAGCCCCCAGAAGATGCTCTAATCTCCTTTTTGCTCCTCTCCTTTCTTCCCAAGCTCAGATGATTTTTTGCCTTCCACAGGAACCAGGAATCTCACTGTGTTACCAGAGAGCACACAGAGCTGGAAACACATCTTACAGCTCCAACCCACCAGCTCGATTTTCTGTGTCCGTGACCAACGTTGCCAGCTGCTTCCCAGGCCATCAAAAACAGGAAAGTTTGTTTGGGGCAATCCTGTCTGAGGTGGGAAGCCAGGATCCAGCTTGCCTTATGCAGTAAGGGGATTCCTTCAGACCACTTTTACACCCTCACCACCACTTCTTTGAGGCTGATGCTTCCTTCATAAACACAGTTATTTCTTGATTATACTTGAAGGCCTGAACTGATGCAAAGCCCTAGGAGCATTATTTTTTTTTTCCCCAGAAACAGAGAGAGATACAACACTTCTTGGCCAAGGAGAACAGCTTCAGAGCCAAGACAATCACAATTTGGCAGCTGAATTAGAGTTGGCAAGTGATGTATTGGTTGATTTTTCTCCCCACTGCCCTCGAGTGACTTCTCTTCTGCAGTTTGGGGGTTCAGAAGTACTGCAAGTGCCGGAAGGCCACAACTTACTCAACCCTTTGGTTCCCAAAGCCGAGCACCTGGCAGTTTCTGTTCCAGGAGAAGTTAACACCCTGCACCCAGGCAGGTTAAAGGCTTTGGCTACAACCTTCAACCTGCAACAAACATTGCCACAGCACAAGAGGCTGGGAAGAAGTTTAAAAACCAGTTTTCAGAACATGAATTCAGTCTCTGATGGGGGTTTTAGTTCAACACCACACAGCACGAACACAACAGTGGCACGCGGTCACAAACAAACGCTGAGCATCCCTCCTGGCCTTTGGGCTCTGCAGCACGAGCTGTCCCTCCAGTCTGCAGCTATATTTCAGAGGAATGAATAAGATTGCATTGGTGGTATTTATGCTAGAAGCAAGACAGGAACCAGGCCTAGCCATGCCCTCCTTAGCTAAAGAGCTGAGGAGGTCCAACTTCCATGCCTCTTCTACTCGCTTACTCCTCCAGACCAGCTGGGATGCTAGGATTTTAGAGAGGCAGAGAAAAGCCCAAGCCAAGGTACAACATCCAAGAGCATCTTTTGGCAGAGCACCTCGGCACCACGATCAACACGCGGCACTCGCAGCAGCCCCGTGCTCCCTGTTGCTGTAGATGGGGAGTCAGGAACAGGTTGATAAAGCCTCATGAGCAGCCTGGAAGGCCCAAGGAAAAGCTGTCAGGAGGAAACTCAAATCACATTGACATTGCCAGTGCGTCCAAGAGAAGGCCACAGAAGAGTCCCAAGGAATCCACAAATAACAGGAAAGTCCACAGCGACTCAGTGCTACGGCAGCGAGGACCCTGAACAGCCCCGCAAGGGAGAACTCCCCTGCCATCAGCTCTCCTCCCATTTTAGGTGCCAACAGCTATCTGGAAAAGCTCTGGTACTCTGGTTGCAGTGTGAAGAGTCTGCCCCATCCCTTCAGAGTCAAGATGCAGGAGAGTAAATCACAGTTATCCTCAGCTTCCCTCTTCTACTGCTGGCAGCAGCAAGCAGCCCACCTAGTTGGGACCCCCGGGTCCCATTCCCTGCTTGGTCACAGACTTGCTCTGCAAACTGGGACCATATCACTGCTCACTTACCACACCTGCCTCAGCCTGAAGAAATGCAGACAGCACCTAGGGGAGGAGTTAAATGGCTTGTTAACATGGGCAAATTGCTCTAAAGTCCTTAAAGGAAAGATAACTGCTTCCCACTGTTCTCCAACAAATGCTGAGCCTCCGCGCTTCCCTCTCTCCCCAGTTTGGATGAGACCAATTCCAACCCAAAGCACTCCAGTGTGTCCGAGGAAGAGCTGCGAGCTGGTCTGGCCCTGCTCACCTGAAACACAGAACTGAAGACTAAATATCCAAAGAGAAGCAATGCACTTAGAAGTGCAGAGATCAGCAAAAGCTCCCTCAGCCTTTTTCTGGTCCCCTTGTTTTAATTATCACCCACAAATCAAAGATGCTAAGGCACAGCCAGTCCTCCAGTTTGCTTCAGCTAATTAGCATCCCTGCAAGACGGAGAGAGCACAGTGGTCTAATATTAGACAGAAGATGCACTTACAGCCCATCAAGATGACACAACATCCTCTGGGAGCGTGCAGTTCTCTTCCAACATCCACTACTATGCAGGGGGATAAAAAAAAAGGGATAGGAAGAGGCAGTTGGTCCTGGAAGATGTTAAGGTTTGTCTCCTAAGTGGAAATGGGCAGCAGAGCTATTTTAACCTGCCTTCCTTCTCCCAACAAGGCAGCCCAAGATGAGATAATGGAATAAGCAAGCCACAGAGCGAGGCTACAAAGCAAAGCCGAGCTGTGAAAGAGCATCTCTAGTCTATAAACACCGAGTAGTGGTGCCGGTCCTCTTTCAGGGTAGAAATCCACTAAATCCAAGAAATCTAGCTAAATCCTCAGCTTGAGGAAAAAAAAAAACCCTGCCTAGTTACTCTAAGAATGACACACGCAGACTCCCCTCCGCAGCGTGCCAGGCCAACACCAGCCACGGCTCCTACTCCGCCAGCTGCTTAAAGACAGAGGTTAACAGACACCATCACAGCCGTTCGTGTTGCAAAACACCTTTTACCACGCAGGCTTCTGCCCGATCCACAAGATCTCTGCTGCCTGGTACTACCTCTGGGATGTAAAGCATCCCTGTGGATGTGACAAAGCAGCTGTGTGTCTGCAAGGCAACACAAACAGGCGACACATTTCCCGACCAGAGAAAGTGGTTTTTAGGCAAAGTTGTGATATGGACCTAAGGAGACGAGGGGAATTAGTAGGGCTGGGATCTGGCCAAGGCACAAGAGCTCACACAGGGGTATCGGTCAGCTCAAGGCCTCAGCTGCAACGGTGATGGAAGTCATTTATAAAGCAAATAAGCAGTAAGAGAAAGCGGGTGAGACACTGGGTGGGAGAGAGCAAGGTTAGGAAAATCAGGAATTCATGGGGGCTTGAGGGATGACCGAGGACAGAGCCCAACCTGTGCCACTGCGCACACCCGGCCGCGGTGTTCAGCTTGCCACGGTTTAGTAGGAAGATTAACAGAGACTGACGGGGCCGCTGGACACAGCAAAAACCAGGGGAGTGAAAAATTAGAAGCAAATAAGAAAGAGTGGTTTGAAAGCTCACACATTCTTATTCACTTTGTAGTCCGTGCGGCAGCCAGACTGAAATTAGCCAAATTGAGTATAAATTATTGAAAGCACTAGAGTCCCATTTCCTTTGCTAATCAAAGAAAATGATTCCAGGGAGCTGAACATGCGGGCAGAGTAGCAGTTTTTCAAGGTAAAAAGAAAAAGGTACTGCTAGAATGGCTTTTGTAAAGCAGGAGCAGCTTAGTGAACACCGTTCACCTCCTCTAATCGCCAGCCCATCAGGGAGAGGGCTATCCATCCAGTCCTGGGGCACGGGTCACTCCGTCCCCAGAGCACATCAAAGAGCTCTCCTGCTCCTGGAAGTCATCCCGAAGGTATGCAGGATCTTCGCAGAGCGTTTCATAAGATAAACAGGGTGAAGTCCCACTCCCGGGTAAGGATCGGCACCGAGCAAGCCCGGGCAGATGCCGACAGGCGCCTGGCAGCTCCGACAGGCAGATACCCGCAGGGCTGGTGGGCAAAGGCTGGCCAGTCTGGTGCTGCCCATCGCCCCACCATGGCTGTGGACAGCCCAAAGGCTGGGGCAGGTCAGCTCTGTCCTCCCCATCAGTGGGCTCCCAGGCTTCATTTGGAAACCAGATGAGTGCTGAGCCATTTCCCTTCACATCCCTTCTGCCGGGACAGCTTCTGTGGATACCCGGGCTGACCTGTGCCCACATGCCCCAGCTCTCGGCCGGAGAGAGTCCGAGATAAGCAGCACAAGCCTTGGGTACACTGAAGGGAGAGCTTTGCCCACCTCAAGCAGCAGGAGCTGGCAATTTGCAGAGAGAAACAGAGTTCAATTCTGCCAGAAAGGCAGAGCCACTCAGTCCTAAGTGGCTGCAACTTGGTTAGAGCATTAAAACACTCTAAATTCATCCCCGTGACTGTCTGCCTGCATTCTGAAAGCAGCAACACCTGTATATTTAATTTACACTTCCAGCACACACAGCCTAACAGGGCTGACTGCTCCCTCCCATGTTTCATGCTGTGCAAAGATACAGAGCAGACAGGGATGGTTTGGACAGAAGCAGTTCTAGCACGGCAACACCTTTTAGTTGAAGTTACAGATTTGTGGTCCAGTGACACCGTGACCAAAAGCAGTCCGTGTGTAAAGGCTCACGCAGCACAGGCTGTCCGCAAAGCCTGGCCCCACAGCCTGCAGCATCAGCAGGGCTGACCGCCAGCACGTCGGCTAAAGCAGCACGGACCCAGGGGTAGCGCAGGCTCCCAACCTCTCATCCAGCTGGAAAAGGGAGGGAGGAAGGGACATGGCTCCCCATTTTCCATAGCGGCTGCAGGATGGGGTGTGGGGGTGTCAGGGAGAGGCAATGAGATAGAAAATCTGCATCCAAGTCCTGCCTTGTAACAGGTTATCAAGGAGCCCGAAAAACAGTTTGGCAAAGTCAGGGGATGCAAACAGGATGAAGGAGATACCAGAGTCCCAAATCCACAGGAATTCAGTTTAGGAGATGCTCAGCGCCAGCCTTGCGGACAGGAGCAGCGATGCCTGTCAGTAGGAAGCATCACTCCACTCACACCCACTCCCCCGGGGGAGCAGCCACCCCCACAGCGGGATTTCCTCTCCTCCACGAAGCCCCCAGTACTACCCCCCACCCAAGGCTTCACATGCCCACGGAGGAGCTCCCCACAGCAACCTCCCTGCCTGGGAGCACCGCAACACAGCTCTCGTCAAGTCCCCTGAGCGACGCTGATGCTGTGCAAGCATCCTGCAACGGAAAGCACCGAAAGGAGACCCCAGGGACTGAGAGTGGGATGTGGAAATGTTTCAGATCGGTCGCCTATGGGAACTCATAATACATTTCCCACTTCCATGTCCCTTCCCTTCTTTTCCAACCCATATCTATAGAAAAAGGATAAAACAGGGAGAATGGCTGCTTCCCTGTGCATTCCCACCAGTAGGGCGGGGATGTACCAGGCCCAGCACAGCCCCC
>NW_009617245.1:11457-14042 GCF_000690535.1 Cariama cristata | reverse complement strand
CCCTCCATAGCACAGCAGCCAGCAAGCCAGGGTCCCCCGAGCAAACAAAGGAAAAACAGAACCAAGAGCACATGGCCAGGGCCCAGCACTTGTCAAAACCGCACAGCCAAGAGATACGCCGTCTGTGCTGCTGCCCAAGAAGCCCTCGCCGATCCCACAGAGAGAAATGCGGCGGGATGTGCCAGAGTGGAAAGCGGGGCCAAAGGAGCCTTCCCAGACCAGTAGCCTCCCACACCAGATTAAAATTCCATTGGAATTTGCTAAACAAATCGACTCTTAGCTACTGCCATAAACCCATGGGATGTTTTGCATTACTACCACGCAAAGAAGGGAGGAAACAGACCCTTAGGCTTGACCCACGCACATGGCCCCCCACGCTACCGGCGAGAGCATCTCCTACAAACCCTGGTCCAGCCAATGCAGCAGGGCCAGGGCTGCGGACGGGGCAAGTTGGCTTCTGCAGCACCAGCCATAGTGCGGGGCTCCATCCACCCCTGAAGTACCAGCACCTCATCCACAAGTCGGTCCCTGCCCTCCCCAGCACCGGTCTCTGACGCAGCATCCCCAGGAGGAAAGATGCTCCAGCCCCAGCAGCCGGCTGAGCCGCTTGCTGCCCCCCATGCTGCCCCAGCCCACGGACCGGGGGGGCAGGAAGGGGCCCCCCAGGAGCATTCAGTGGTGAATTCTCTCCTTTCAGTTAACCAGCAGCTGTAAAATGTAGTAAACTCTCTCATCCTCCCGCGACGGAGGTGTTGATGCTGTTCTCATTATCTTCAATTCGAAACAGAGTCAGGAAGAGGAGGGAAGGAAAGAAAAAAAACCTTCTTAAAGAAGAAACCCACTCACTAACCCCTCTTCCAGCCCCCTCCCTCGCCTGTTCTGAAGCACAATGAAATGCCAGGGATGGATTAACAAGAAATAGTTGCAGGGGTGGAAAAGGGCTAGAGAGGGATCCGAGCATGGGAAGGGACCACAGCCCAAATCACCTAACACAAACCCATGCCAGCAATTTCCTTGCTGAGAGGAGCCTACTGTGATGCCTTACAGTCTCTGTAAGGAGCCTGAAAAGAAAATTTTGCATGGGCTGGTTTACAAGAACAAAACGTCTCGGTTCTATGGAGGCAGAGACCTAAAAAGAAAGAGAGGACAGAATAAAAGTGAACAGGCAGAAGACAAAACAGCATGGACAGTGGGAGATGCTTTCAAAGCAATCCCACTCCCAAGTAGACATGGGAGAAAACATGGGAGACGTGAGGCTGCAGGACTGGGTGCAATTCTTCCACGGGAGTAATTAATTAACAGCATCACCACAGAGATGAAGAGTCAGAGGAGAGTTCTGGACTGGCTAGAATCAGAATTTCAATAAGAGCCAGGTGACGTTTTTAACCATATGGAGCATCTGCAGCACACGGCATGCTGAACGCAAGCCAGAAGTAGCTAGCTTTATTATGGAAGAGAATTCCAAAGTTCTGTACGTTCTCCTCACAGCAGCACCCCAAAACACCACGTTGGCCCCCTCCATTTCCTAGGCCGGGTAACATACAGCACCCAAAGGCAACCATCCCAGCCCCCGCCTCGCTGCCCACCCGGAGGGAGCAGCCCCAGGCCCAGGGCTGGAGCGGGCAGCGGAGAAGGGACCGTGGAAGCATCAGCACAGCACCGGTCACGACCACTCTCAGCAGCGCGGGAAGCTAACGGGTTAGTCCAGAAAGGGTCTGGGACGGCTGCTACATGTGCACAGAAAGGGTCAGTCCTCAGCCTTGCTCTCCCTGCTGCAGTAATTCCCATCGGGGAGGCAGAGCATCGCCCACACGTTGCCCTCAAGACAGGCAGATCCCTCTTTACCAAAAACCTTAACAACCCTCCCGACTTGGTTCATGTGCCCTATTTTCCACATCGCCCGAGAAGTTAAGGTGACACCGCACTAGTTAAAGCGCAGAGCAAGAGTTTCTTGAAGATGCGTTGGACACGCTGCTCTGGGACGAGGCTCTCAAGCCACCAGCAGCACCTTCTGCTACAATGGCATGGGCTTACCGTACCCAACGCTACCAGGTTTTGCTATGCCCTGTACTTGTAAAGCCAACGTACCTGGCTTTTCCCAGGAGGTTCAAAGTCCACGCACACCTCCCAAGCCGGCAAAGCAGTCTCGGTTGGGGCAATTGCACCAGCGTTAATGCAAATCACCCCACAAGCAAGGCACTAGTTAAAGAGGAGCTCTGGGTTCTCATTAACCAGGGCTCTAACAAAGGTTTAATCTGAAGTTCCTTCCGCCCAGACAGCTCAGTACGGAGTCACCACACAGCCCCTCCCACACCATACACAAAAATCTTGATTTTCTTCAAGTGCAATTGCGATCAAAGCGAAACACGAGTCACAGAGGGGAAAGATCTCTCAGGGATTAGTCAGCTGTTGAACTCCAGAAGAAGGTGCTTGATGGCAGTGTCAGGGGAGAGCAAGGCGAGGAAAGCACCGCACCCAGCCTGGAGCCTGCTGGTGATATGCCTTGGGAAGCTCCATCACCTCCAGCGATGCCAGCCCTCCTCATGCCGTACCGGCATTCAAGGCACAAATACAACACGGCTGTG
>NW_009617245.1:0-11429 GCF_000690535.1 Cariama cristata | reverse complement strand
AAGAAGCCTCATCCGGATGTCTTTAAGGACAAGATTAAATCCATTCCCACTGCTACACAGCACTGAGTTGCTCAGGGCTGGCTCCCTTTCCATGCGTTCCCTATGGATGCATCGGAGCAAACACCCTCCCTCGCCCAGGGACCCGGTCCAAGCCCGTGTCCCAGCCTCCCGCACAAGCCCCAGAGCTGCTCCTCGGCCCGTCAGCACCAAAAAACTCCCCTCCAGGCACCCTCAGCGCTGAAGCCAGTTTGCAGAGCTGAGCTCAAGTCTTGCATTTCGACCACAGCTGGTCAAAGCATTTTTACCACAATTAAAGGGTAATCAAAACACACTGTTTTTATTCCAACCTGAGCTGTTTCACAGAGACGCCCTGGTTTGAACTCCCCTCTCAAGCAAGATTTTGAAGTCTAGGATTTTTCCAAGCTGGAGCGACAGGAGATGAAGATACTCAAAACATTCGTGTTTTTCCACTCAGCTGCCACCATTCTTCCAATTCTTTCTGCAAAAGCACTCAAAGGTTTGTTTTTAAACTCAAAGTGCAGCAAAGAGCAGCGTTCTGGGCAGCTTTGCTTTGAACCCTCCTGCGGGGAGCTGATGGGAAACAAGTCCTGCAGCTAAATTCTCAGACTCGGAGCTCAGAAATGGTTCCCAGGGTGGCAGGAGCAGGTTCTCATGTCTGGTTCTGCACGGCTTCCCAGAAGTTACCAGGGCAGCCACGCTGGGCAAGCTGAAAGGGACTTTCACAGACCTCAGGAGATGCTTAAGCTTTGGGGAGGGCTTGAGGGAAAGTGAGGTTTTGGCAGTCAATTTGTTCCACACTCTCTACAGCAAACCTGCTAGCACCCAGCATCTAGGATACTCACGCAACCACCGGGCTTCCAAGATGTGGGAGGAAGAAAAGCAAGTCCACTGGATAAGACAAGAAAGATGGGTTTAATCGAAGCAAGTGAAACAGCTGCCAAAATAAGAATCACTGCATCTCCCCCAAGCAACGCTTTCTGACCTACCCGAGATAGTAGTAACTCAAGGTTGCCTTGGTTTTGTCACTTCTCAGCAACACAGCCTGGACAGGTCTCCACCAGTTTGGAGAAATCAGGTCCACCGCACACGGTGGGTTGTCTGCAGGCTGTTTTCCAGTCCTCTCCAGTCCCCACTCCTCCAACCAGTCTGCTAGCCCTGGGCCACCAGCCAGGCTGACCCTCTCCCGGCATGCCAACAGCATCCCGGGGAGCCGGTAGGAAGGTAAAGGAAGCAAGCTAGGCAGTAAACGGTCTCCAGAGAAGAGGGAGTCCCAGAAAGAATCATCTGCTACCTGGCATCAGGGAAGATTAACATAGCAGGGAGGAAAGATAAACCCACCCATAACTGTACGGACCTGCAATTTAAGCACACGGTGAAGAGACAGTTTAGACATGCCCAGCTTTGGCACCTTCAACTCCCTTGCACAACAGCATGGGAGCAACACCAAGCAAATCTTTCCTACGGTTCTGGATCAGAGGACACGCTTATAGACAGACACATCCATCCACAGCCTGGTGCACACAGGCACTTCACACCTCTCCCCTCCTGGGACCAGGACACCAGTACAGCTGCAGGGTATATAGGACATCGGGAATGACAGTCCCATCACCACCCCTGCAAGAAGAGCTGCCCATGGCTAAAACGTGTCCCCAACTGCGGCACGTCCCAGCCCAGCTCAAAACACAGCCAGCCCCGACACACCACGGGCTGTAAGATGCGTTACACCATCACAACACGATTTTGAATCTTCCTCCGCTAAAAGGTAAGAGCAGGAATCGGTCCCAATTCTACACTGAATCTAAAGCATTAGGAGGAAAATTAGATTTCTCCTCACCTCCCAGGGGCCTTGAAGGACAACATCCTTCACCACAAAAGGGAACCACCTAGCTCAGCCACCCCAGCTCACACCCAGTGCGTGCAAAACGAGCGTGCAAAGAACACAGCAAATAGTGAAGACGGAATTCTTACAAATGTTTGCCCAGGTTTAACAAAAAAAAAAGCACACACACTTTTTCTTTCTCCTCCCTCCCTCTCCACTAGGTGCAAGGAAGGAGCAGGACTGATACCTTTCAAGTGCAATATGGAATACTTTTACTATATATAAAAGCAGAAAACCTCCAGTGTCCCTCCCGCTTACAAAAACCACTGGAGACGGGTGCCTCTTGTGAGCCACTTTGCCGAACTATCTCTCTCCCAGACCAAGAGTTCGGTCATTTACCTCCGCCAGCATTCACAGCTGGAAAAAAAAGGGGTTACGGCCTCTCCTCTGCACATCCGAGGGGAGGAGGGAGCCAATCTGCGTGTTTATTTGTTGTCTGTGCAGAATTCCTGCATTCCTTCCCTTGTTTACTCATCTGCTTCCAGGACATACTCAGACCCCAGCAGAGGGCTTTTGGGGCACCACATTCCTCCATGAGCTTGGAGCTCTTGCTGGAACACAGGACAAGCATAAAGGGGGAAGAGAGAAGCCAGGGAACGCGTTCTTACAGAAGTATGTTTTCAGGGTGGTTGGGCAATAAGTAGGAGAAGGATCAATCCTCTCCAGATCTGCTCTCCACAGAGGCACATCTCTGCACCTGGAGGTCCAAGACCCTATTAAAGAGCACATATGGGTTGTCTCCCCCTCAGCTCTACACCCACAGCAGCACTAGTAACTCAGCCATCCTCTTTGGCACAGGCATGTCAGCACTCCTCATGTTGTCCCACAGGTACAAGTCAGCCCGCGGTCCCTGTGCTGAGCATCAATGCGGTCCACGTGTCCTCCATGAGCGCCGTACAACATTACAACCCGCCTCATCCGAGCTCTTCTAGGAGCAGATGCAAAGGCTCCAGAGAGATTAACATGCAAGGGATACAGGGCTTCACCACAACAATACAGAAGCACACCTCATGCCCTCCAAAATCACTTAGCTGCTGAGCTTCATTACACCTTGGAGAAGCAAGCTTTACCCCCAAGCAGAACCCGGCCGGCTTCTCAGATCCCCGCAGGAGTCTGCAAGGCCAACTTAGCAAGCGAGGAAGCAAGGGGTGACCACCAGGAAAGACAGGCTTTCACCACAGGATTAACCCATTAACTTATTAGCTCTAAACCTACAGGGAAAAAAAAAAAGATCTAACTCAGGTGTGAGGAATCTCAATTCCCTGGTAAGTGCCTGCCACACACTTGTGTTAGGACAGGACTTGCAGTGGGGATGCTACCAACCACATCGGACTCATTGCAGAGAGGATTGAGAACCTGCATCAAATCTGGAGCAAAACCAACATAAAATAACTTGGCTGTACCTTGGTTGCAACCACTGCCTCTGATAAAGTCAATGCCAGGCACTGTCCCCATGATAAGGGAGTCCACAGAGCCATACGACTCTACCCTAGAACAGCAGGACCAATCCTCCTCATCACCAGCGAGATGGTTTGCCAATCAATCATTTACAAGCTACATTTTACAAGATGGCCAACGGAGCCAGGGCTTGGTCGCTGCTACCTCTGTATCCTCCGAGCACCCCAAGGAAAGCCGGGCACCCGCATTGCAGCCTCACCTTCCACGCAGTGCTCCACCTCCTCCAGGTTACGAAGCGTTATCCGCATGAGGCTGGAGTTCAGCATCAGCTCATTGCGGTGTGCCGGCCACATGTACTGCGGGGCAGGGTTGACGAAGAAAATCCGCGTGTCCCCAGTCGAGACTTGGTTGTCACAGATTAACGGGTCCCCGAAGCCACCGATAACCACCTTGTTGCCACCATCCAAGAGGATCTCGTGAGTGACGATGTCTTTGCCTTTCAGATAACGCCAGACTCTCACCTTGAACGAGAGGGAGAAAGAGCACGTGAGACCATTTCACAGCCAGACAATTGGCACTTTCTGGATGGGTTAATCTTTATCGTGTTGTCAGAAGATGCACAGGAGTGGTTCAGGCTGGCAAAGCCTCCCAGCAGAGCTAATTTCATTAGTCGCCCCTCTAAAAACACAAGAGGCATGGGCAACAAAGACTAAAGCACATACTACTCTTTCTACCAAAGCTACACCCAACTCTCCAGCCCGGATCCTTGGTGGTCCCAGCCCCTTCTCCGCACAGCCTCATGTGGAGCAAAGGGGCCCCTCGCCCACCCAGGTTCTCCAGTGAGGGACAGAGACCCCTCATCCCCCAGCGCACATCTCTCCCCTTTGCATTGGGAAATGCCCTTCGTGCCAAGACCCAGGATTTGCCTTTGGCTGAGCCCGGAGCCTGCTACCAAGCGTGCTGCCAGCCCAGTCACTGCTGCTGCTGGAGGCTCAAAACAGCCTGATGAAGAGCTGCCCCACGCCAAACCCTATCACCAGCCCCCTTGACCCACAAAAATGAAACAGCCCTCTCCTCTCATCACCAGCCCCAGGGAGAGCTCGCCTTCCCCACCCCAAGTGCAAACACCCAGCAAGCCCCTGGCACAAAGGACACGGCGGGATGGCGGAGGGTAGTGATGCCCCTTTCTTTTGTTGGGGCAAGAACAACGGCTTCAGCAAACACTTGAGGGGCACCAGGAGGTATGACTGCTATCCAGAGCCCCAGGGACCAGGCTCCGGCACCGCGCAGGAGAGCCCGGCAGGGCAGCGGTGGGGTGGGAGAAGGGGTGCGCAGGCCCCGGCAGCCTCTGCAGCACAGCTCGACTTAGACCAGAAAAGCTGCTCAAGAGTTTCCCTGGCAGAAGAAGCCTCTGCTATACACCACCAGTAAGACAGAGGATGAGCTAATTAACTTTTTCCCTCTGATCTTGTTCTGACCTTTATGCCTACAACAGCCATTTCAGTTGCCACATGACTGGCTATGGCAGGGAACGCTGCTCTCCAACAAGGGAGACAGCACTTAGCCAGGACGGTGACACCAGGGGAAGCTGGCAGAGCCTCAACCAGGAAAAAAATTATTCAAAAAAAATTCAGACTTGATCAGGTCCTGCCCATGACTAATCAAGAACTCAAATTCCTAGCAGAAGATCCACTCCTGGACTAGATGCTTGGACAGAAGTGAGATCCAACTCACTTGCCATGTACACGAGCTGTGACCCCATCATCTGCAGACCCAGGCCACAGGCTCAGGGATGCGATGCAAGCCCTATCAAGGGCAGCATGCAAGTCCCAGCCTTGCCAGAGGAACCCCCCCTTCTAGTCCCAGGCAGCATCATTCAAGGTGACAGACTCCAGCTGGTACAGTTCTCCCAGAGGTATCCTCACTCACAACAAAAATCTCAGCAGTGAAGAACATCAAGGGAGAAGATGCTTCTTAATAAAAAAAAAAATCTTTGAAGGGAACATTAAATGGCTGGAAGATCTCCACTGGGGAAGGCTACAGAGCTAAGGAGAGCACTGTCCATCCCCAGGGGATGCTCTGAACAGGGGCACAGGAGCCTTAAAACAGGGGCAGGAGGAGGCGGGTGGGTTGGGTGAATGAAAGAAGGGAGTCGTCTGGCTCTGACAAGGTGCTGGTGCCTTGGGAAGATGAAAGGCAGAGCAGAAATTCCACGTAGAAATGTCAAAGACAACTTACGTTCCTATAAACGACTAAAGAAAACCTTTGGCTGGATTTGCTAAAATATATGGGGGATTTGGCACGAAGAGCCCATTTCCCTTTACTGATCCAAATTTCAGGAAGAAAAATACATCCTGGCCATCGGTTCTACAGCAGTCTCCCCGGACCTCATTGCTGGCTCATCCCCCTGCGTAAAAACAGCGAGACCTGCACACAACCGCAAGCCAGCCCCTCTGCGGCACCACGCTCTCCGCAGCAAACTGCCCAAAAGGAACCCCCACGCAGGAGGGACCCAGCAGCCCCAAAGTGACTCTTTAGTGCAGCCGGGCCACCACAGACATGTCCCCATCCATCCCTGCCAGGTCAGAAACCCTCCTGCAATTCTACCGCAGGGGAAACACGCCGCAGAGCCGAGTCAGTGAGTTGTGTGTGATAGGAACAGCTCATCAGAGAGCTGCCGGAGGTTTCAGCTGGGAGCAAGGGCAGCTGCTGTAGTGCACGGGTATTACCGTGACTGCAGGCATCCCTGGCCTGGCAGGCTCAGAGCCTCCTTTATCACTCTCCCTGCCAGCATCTCCCCTCCTACCACAGTCCCCTGCCTCCTCCAGCTGTCCTCACCACCCCAAGAGCACTTCAGCACACCCCGCCAGGCACCAAAGCACTCGAGGAGGTGGTGGCTCAGAGATAAGGGGGGGCTCTTGATCCCCTCTCCGAAACAGGCACGCACGTACAGACTTTAAGAGCGCAATTCCAAAGGGAATGCAAGGGGCAGGGAAAGGATGCTCACACGCAAGTGGACAGACAGGTCTCGCCTGCCCTCGGGGACACCGGGGGTGGCAGGGAGGCAGACAGCTGGTCACACTACAGCTTCTATGCTTGACACAGAGGTTGGTGTGAGGGGACTTGTTATAGCTGAGGAGGAAAGCACAGAGCAGACATTATCCCACTCGAGAACGAAGCTTTTTTATAGTTATCTGCAACTGCAGCTCACTGGCCTCTGCCCTGCGCTGCCCTTCAAGCACATCGTGTTCCCCTCTGGGCTTCCTTGAGGCCATTCAGAGGGAGATGCTCTTTGCCAAATACCTCCATCCCATTACTCGGCGACTACAGAAGACACACACAAAGATCTGACGCCGCAAAGTCCAAATAAGAGGGTAAAAACACGTTGGGGGCTAGGGGAAACGCAAGTCTCGACCTTTAATCAATCCTGTAATTTTTTGAAGCCCTAACTCCAGAACTGCAGGGGTGTGAGCTCAGCATTATCTCGGTCCTGATCAAGAGGCTTCAAGGTCCACAATGATGTTGAGCCGAACTCCCAGACGCTGTCCCTACCACAACCAGGAGCAGGCAGCTACGGGTGCTGGGACACGGGAACAGGGCCATTCCCACCACCACAGGCTGGGGCGAGACCCCCCTGCTCAGCACAAAATTCACCTGCCAAGCAGAAAAAGGGAACAAATTTAGCGTTGCTTGTACTCTACGGGTGCAACTGAAGGTTAAGAACAAAGTTTAGGAGTGTATTTTATTCTGAAATCCTCCTACTTCTCATACCTTCTCCTTAAGGCGTAATGTTTGCCCACCTTGGAGGACTCTGGACTCGACGGGTCGCAGCTCCCACCCAGCCCAGCAAGTCCGATGATCCAAACAGCAGCCGCCGGGCATTACGGAGGCAAGCCCTGTTCTCCCGCATACCTGAGATCAAAAACCATCCCAGGTACAAACACCACGGCGAGAGCTCCTCTTCAGAAGCTGTACGTGCCTCAGCCGCTCCCAGACGCGGAGACCTCGGCTACATACATCGCACCCCCGTGCTCTCACACTCATTCGTCTGCCAGCACCAAGGCACTCAGCTCCCCTTAGAGCAGCGCTAAGCGATGCCACAGCGACCAAAGGCCAAGCAATAACTCATATGCAGGCTACCCTTCCTCACAGCCCAAGCCCAAGCTGCTGGGCAGGGGTAAGAGAACGCAACGCCTCCAAAGCCTATTTCAGCCCCAGAAGCAGCCTGCTTGGTCGTACGCAGCCCTGTCAGCTGGAGCTCTTTTCTTGAGAGAGATGGCAGTCAACCAGCAAACAGAGGGAGCTTCAGCTGGCGAGGAAGGGTAGCTGTGACAGGCAGCTTTCCTCCCCTCCGATCTTACCGAAATCCCAGCATCAACACAGACATCTGCTCCACCACACGCAGGTGGGTACCACGCGAAGCAGCCCCTTTCAAAGAGCCAGGCTGGGGCCACCTGCAACCATCACACCTCAGGTGAGCCGAGGAGGTAAGGTGCTAAGGAGCACAGCTTTACCACAAGCCTGTGCTAACACAAACCTCCTGTTTCCCCACCCGGGACCAGCTGTTTCTCCAGCATTTCATAGCAGCACAACTCCCTGTGGTTATGCTTCTCCCCACAGTCAAGTTAAGACACCTTCCTCCAGCCCCACCTCCTCCTCCTCCTTCAGCAAGCAGCCCGCAGGGCAGGCGCTCGCTGCAAGGAGGTGAGGTGCAAAAGCAACCAGGCCAAAAAAAAAAAATAAAAATACAAACCCAGGAACACAAAGGAGACAAAAGGGAAAAAATACACGAGGCGGACAGAGAGCACAGCCTGAGGCTTGTGCTGAAAGGTAGCAGTCGGGCATTTTCACAGCTAGGTCTAATGGGGAAGAAAGGCTAAAGCCTACCCCTTCTTCTGAAGCAGATGGTAATTGGAGTTAATTAGCAGGGCCGTTCTAGTCATACACCTCAGAGCCAGGCCACAGCATTCACAAGCAAGATCAGAGTCCACCAGTTTTCTCTCCACCCTTATCCTCTATAATGAATGGATGTGAAGGCACCAAAGACCAAGCAATTACCTGTAAGGCATCCCATTCATCATCACACACAATTAAGATTTTGCCACTGGTGACTCACCAGCTACATCAAGGATTGGGGAAGAAAAGGGAGAGAGAGAAAAAATTGGGCAGGAATCTAGTTCCAAGCGGTCCCCTTCCCTATAGCAGACTCTTTTGCCAGCGAGCACAAAACACTGGATTAAGACTGTTTGACAAGACTCCTGGCAGCTACAGGGAGGAAGAGCAAGAACAGTGAAAACTTTATTTTCAGATCCTTGCACGCGTATATTTTAAGTGCAGTCCCAAACCAGAAAGTAAAAGCATTTTCCAATATACCATCGGGGTCCATCCCAAAGTAGGGAATGGGACCACCTGTACAGGCACGTGCAGTGCTAGCAAATTCCTGCCAGGAAGATGCTTTGGGAAACGCCAGCCTTGGTCTGGGAAAGCAAGATGAGAAGTTAGAGCTTAGTCTCCTCAGGAAGAGCACTGTCACTCTGGGCAGAAGTAAGAAGGGTCACCACTACATTTTGGCAGTTCTTAAAGATGAAGGGTACTGGCGAGCATCAGTACGTCATCCCTCTCCCCTTGCCGGTCGCTCTCCCCGGCAGAAGCCAGCTGGCCTTTCCCTAGGAGCTGGCAGGGCACTGAACCCATCTTCCCCCCCAGCAATTCCCACATCCAACCCTGGCTGGAAAACAGTCGCCGTTACCCCCCAAAATACAGGCTCTATTGTTTGGAACAGGATCCACATCCTTTTCAACACTTCCTATAGCATATATAGAACCTGTATTCGTCCTATAAATAGGAGCTCCCTTCATAAATATCAGGTCAGACCAGAATAAGTCACATCAGAGGACTCAAAGGCAGGAAGGGACAATGCCAGCACACGGGCTGTAAATAGGATGAAGAGCAGCACCGCAAGCTCGGGAAGAAGAGCAAGCACAGCCCCCCCGGTCCCATATCAAATCCCCCCCGTGAAGCGGCACATCAGCCAGCTTCAGACTTAATTTCAGGAGTTCTGTCAGCCTGTTCTTCCATATTATTCATCTCCTCTAGCAGCAAACAAATGGCTGGTAGCTATTTACGGGTGTTTATCTAACATTAACTTCACATTTCTTCTGAGTTGTAATGTGCTTATCTTCATCTATCAAAGGCTTCAGCTGGGAGGGTTTAAGAATTTAACTCAGAAGAACAATACGCTAACGCAGCACTCCCAGATATTCACATGCCTGCTCCCTCGCAGACCACCCAGCACCAATAACGCTCGCTATTTAGGGAACTCCTACCATACACTTGGCCCTTGCCTTTCCTCTTCAGATAAAGAAGAGCCTGACAAGAGATAACCGTGGTATTTGGAGGTAACCCCAGGGCCTAAGGAACAGTTGAGTACAGCAGTGAGGAAGCGGACATGTGTTTTCTCACCAGCAAGATGCTCTCTGCACCTGGGTTTATTCCAGCTCTGCAGAGCACCAGGGTCCGTGCAAAGGCAGCAGGAGCCAGCGGTCAGGTTTAATGCCCAAACTGACTTTTCGGGATCTAGGTGCTTGGTAAATAAAAAAAACCAAAAAACCACACCAAACCAAAAGGCAAGCATGTCTAACCCAACATCAGCAGAATCCACAGCAATTTCAATACTTTTGAGAGATCTTAGAGTGAAACAGGCCATCAGCTGCCGCAAAGCTACGCATTTACAAGTGAGGCGCGTTACACCCTGCTAAGTCACAGTTAGGAGAGACTGATCTGCTTTCAGGTCCTTAAGGCACCCAAAGTCCCATTTCAAAGCTCTTTTTCCTGCAAACACGCTATGAACATACCATTAAAAATGACATAGAAAAGACCGATGTGTAAGCAAAGGGACTGATGGACCACTGTTCCAAGAAAATCACTAAATATCACAGCACGATCGGGCGAGCCAGCAGCACTGCCACAATGCGATGGGATGGGCACTTCCATCCAAGGTAGGAGAGAAGGTCCTTCTCCTTTCACTTTCTGTTACAAGACTCCGGGACTGGAAAGATAACTTGGGAGCATGTTCTGGCCTTCAGGTGCTGTTATGACACTAGTAAACAGCAGAAGCAAAATCCCACGGTTAACTCGATGTAGTAGCACAAGCCTCCTTCACAGCATTGCTTGGGATGGCAGGTGAGAGACACTCTTCCCAAACTGTGTTTCAAATAATGCCACCACCAGCAGACCAAGTTCCTCCCCACCCATTGCTCCCTAGCTGCTCTTACTTGGACTTGAGTACATCCTAAGGCAGAGCTGCTGAGTAAGCAGGTTTACCATCACAGAAGCACAGGCAAAACCCTCTCCCTGGCCCAGAGTCTTGCTCCGACGCAGCAAGATAAAGCCTGGATTTTACGCTAGCCAGACACCTTGCTGCGTGGCCGCAGTGGGAGGAAAGAGACCCATTTCTTAGATGAGCATCTCTCCCTCATCACTAGCCTCGCTGGACCACCTCCTGCCTCCTCGCATGGCAACCCTCGCCCCAGCCTCAGGTGGCCCACATCCATGCAGCCATATGTGCCCCAAGCTGCCGCAGGACACCGGCTGCTCGCAGCAGCTTATTAGTTTTCTACATAGCACCCAGAATGTGCCAGACACTTTGCACACATACGGTCTCCGCACTAGCCTGGAGGGTCTGTGATCTAATTTACGAGAGCAGGGCACAGATTGTACCGTGCCGTATCGCAAGGAGCAGAGCGGTGGGAGCAAACGTGAAGCGGTGGGCACCAGCTGGGCAAATAAAAGGTGGTCAACTAGTTTACTGGGCCGAGAGATGGTCCAAAACAGAGGGCAATGCCATGGTATAAAGTTAACCTTCCCCTGCACCCACAGACCTCTCCCACCAAGGCACCCCTGTGCATCACCCCAGGCCCTGCTTCGCACTTCCCCACAGCCAGGAACCGCAGTACTTTTTAAGGATGGGCAGAAAAAGGGGAACGGGGAAAAGAGGAAAAGACGAGGTAGCAGCATGTCCTCACAAGTGAGATTCCTGCCCCGGGAAGGGTTAAGCCATACAACACGTTTTCTGACAACTAGGCGGATGGTATTTCAGGTTGCTCAGTACTTTACAGTCTCTCAGCTTGGG
>NW_009617244.1:0-1091 GCF_000690535.1 Cariama cristata | reverse complement strand
GGTATGAAAAAGTGTGTTGTGGAAGACTAGCTTATCAGAAGGACAGCTTACCAGAAATCCAAGTTTCTTGAAATGAGAGAATCAAATCATTTCCTGGTGCCCTCAAGTACGACTGTGAGAAAGAATACTGTGGAGACTAGAGTAACACCAAATTATCTTCATAACCTTGTCATTCTTACTATTTAATACAGTCCATAAAAAGAACTAGGATAGAAAGTTTTTTAACATTCTGGTTGCCTAACATTCCTTTTTGCTGTTAAATCAAACTGTTCACATGTATTTCTGTGTCATTCACTGAAACCACTTAAAAATGGAAGAGCAACACAATTTCATATATATGCTCTGAAAAAAAAATGCAGGACTGAAACCTTTGAAAAATCTCATGTTAATGAGATTCAGTATTTATATTATAATTAATATCAAGTGGGAAAATACCATTTATGCTTATTACTGCAAGATGTTTTTAGAACATCTTTATCTGAAGTGTCAGATACTCCACATTAGGAAAAAAGGATATTGTTGATTAGTTTCTTCTCAAAGGCATTCCAGTCCGAAACACATACACACACACATTTGCCCATCAGTAGAACAAGACTCAGTGGTTTGGAAACAAAGGAGTTTCTTATCTTTTGCCTTGATTTTTAATTCTCTGTCACCATCCTCATTAATTGTTCTTTTGTTAGAACCCAGTTCATCTGTAATTCTTTTACTATGTGAAAAATGAAATGTATTCAATAAATCCATCTGTGACTTCTGTATAAGGAATTTTTTAAAGTGTTTTAGTTTGAATTGGATTCAACACTCTCTTTCAAAGCTTGTGGGCTCTGGACTTCAGTCTTCCATTTATGAATACTTCCAGTCAAAATAAAATAAAGAAATATTACCAAAGGCTGTTGGGATCAAGAAGTGCTGTTTTGTGCAAAGTAAAACAGCAGGAAAGGTAGTCTTGAGAATTTTTTTCCCTACCAAATTTGACACAGGAATTAATAACCTTATGAAGAACCTATGTTCATGTGATTGGAATGTTGGTTAGTTCAAGGAAAATACCTAGGTTTAAGTGTCCTCATAGTAGATGTTTTAAAAAAAAAAAA
>NW_009617243.1:0-35036 GCF_000690535.1 Cariama cristata | reverse complement strand
GGACCGCGGGGCAACCGACACCCCCCGCCCCGCCGTGAGATGGCTGCGGGGTGCAGCGAGGCGAGCGGGTATCGTGTGGGCAGAGGCACCCCGGGCACTGGCGGAGACCGGAGAAGCAGCCTGTGAACCGTGCAGGCAGAGCATTCCCACCTCTCCTCGGGGGGTGCCAAAAGCTGTCGTATCGCCCGGTGCGCTCCAGGTACCCTTGTCCTGTCTCCCACCCGGCAGCCCAGAGCCTCATCCCCATCATCCAAGGCCCAGGTGAGGCGTGGGGATCTGGCAGCCCACGGGGACCCCACGGCAGGCTGGTGCTTGTCGGGCAGGGTGGTACCCGGTCTGCTTGTGGGAACCCAGCGGCCAAGCACCCCAGCACGCAGGGAGGACTTGGGCATGCATCTCCACTTTGCCTCGTGCACAGACAGCAAATCTTAAAGTCCTGGCTGTGGCATTAGCTATGTCCTTTCCCACCCCAGGGGAACATCTTAAGAAATAAAGTAACCAAAACGTCTCTGTGACCAATCCACCAGCAAGAAAGAGGCAAAATACACTTGTTTCAATGCAAGTAGTGAGCCCAAGAAATCCTGTGGACTTGGCCCCAAACGGTTGACACCTCAGAAATTTGAGCATTGCATTAATTTTATTACCTTCCATTTGCTTCCCTGAGGTCTGCAAATGCAAAGCAGGAGGGTGTAACCGGGAGGGCTGGTCACCTGTTTTATTAACGCCACCTGAAACACTTTTAACCCCATGGCTCCAAGAGCTGAGTCCTTAAGAAAAACAACAGGCATTTAGAGATGTCCGCCAGAGCCTTGGCTGCTGGCAGCAACTGCTGCAAATGCCATCCTCAGAGAGGAAACCCATGGAAGGAGGGGAGGTGGGAGCCTGTCACATCGCTCGGACAGTGGGAGGAGAGGTCTGTGAGCACAGACACCCCACCACACACTCATTTCCCCAGCCAGCAGGATATTTGCAGGGACGGTGGCAGGTCCCAGGGGCAGGAACGCCTCTTAAATCAATGCCCCCTTCGTATGGAGCTCCACAAGCTCCTTAATCAACTGTCTGCACGGGGTCTTGCTCTGGCGAGGGCCACCTCACACACACAGGGTTGCACCAGCTTGGCCCAGATCAGCAGCCCTTTCCCATCCCGAATGCAAGCTCCCATCATCTGTCTGCATTTTTGTGACATCTCCTTCCTCTGGCCCCCATCCCGGGAGGAAGCTGTGCCTGAGATGGATGAAAGGGGTTTGTTCCTCGTTGCTACCCAGCAGCCCTGACAGCGAGGAAGATGAGCTGCTTCCCAGGACTCTGGGAGCCGACCCCTCACTGGCACGGCTTCAGCAGAGGTGGCCCTGCAGCCCACCCTGGGGGTCTCAGGGGTCCCCGGTGGCAATGGCACCTGAAGGGGCCCTGTGGCAAAGACCTCTGCTGAATTTCGGGAGGTGAAGGTTGTTTCCTAGCAGCTCAGCATTCCTCAAAGCTGGCTGCTACTGGTGTGATGCTTGGAACCCCCGTCCCTCCCAAACTCCCCCTCGCCCCTTGGCTGGCAGAGCAGAGGCAGGTCTTCCTAACCTGCCCTTTACCTCTGATGCTGGTGGGAAGGAAGGACCAGGATGAGGGATCTTGTTTCCTCCCTTTTGCAGGCACTTGCCCCAGGCAGATTCTTGTGATCTGCAGAATAAACAGGCTCTCCCCGGCTCTGTGTCCAGCTGCAGCAACACCCAGCCACTCTACAGCCGGGGCCGTGGTCTTGGCAAGGGGAGTAGCCGGCAGTGGCCTGCCTGGGGGCCACCATTGCCTGCCCCAGTTCCAGTGGGAGCACAGGGCTGGGAGGCTGAAAACCCCATTTCAGGCCAATATCCACATTCTTTCCTGTGGGTACCTCGATTCCTACCCCTCCTGTGGGAGCTTCTTGCCACCGCCTGCCACGCAGGCAGTGCCCTGTGCCCCGGCACCACCAAGCATCCCACTGAGCTGACCCCTCTGCAGCTGCTCTGGTTGCAAAAGCAACCCCCTTCCAGGGCTGCCAACACAGCAAGGGCTGAGCAAGCCTGGGGAGGCAGAACAGCAGGGCAGGGGGACAGGCTGTGCGCCCAGACCCCTCTCCCACACCTCAGTTCTTGGTGCATTTGGGCGATCCCAAATTGCCCAGGCATGCTGCATGGGGTGATGCAGACCTTGGAGAGCAACAGCTGCCCGGGAAAGGCCCAGGGTGCCTCTGAATATGGATGAGGAGCAGGGAGAAAAATAAAACCCAAACTTTTCTTTATCGGGGAAGGCCTGGTCCTGCCGTCTGCCACCGGGATTTGGGCCAAACTGCTTGATAGAGAGAGAGACCATCTGGATTGTCTGATGGGCTCTGGGTTTGGTTAAAATGAAGCAGAAGCTTTTTTTGCAGGAGAGGAGTTTTCATGGGAAGATCCGGGGAAGGATTCCAGGGTACGCGCCAGACCTGTCGTGCAAAGAGATGCGAAGCAGCTACAAAGCTTCAAACAAAATTTGCTGCCAGTTTTAAGCCAAGTCCCCCAGGGCAGCATCCAATCATTTCCACCTACCCCGGGACGGGCCACAGCCCGCCTCTGTTAGCTCTCCCACGGTCTGGGCTGGTGCCGGGTCCCCGCCGGAGCCGCCGGCGGCCGATAGCACCTTCCAGCATGCCAGGGCTTAGAGGCAGCCATGCTGTACCACTGCACCCTGCTCCTCGGCGTGCGGGGCAGAAGGCAGCACGTCCTGGCCCGTGCTTGCTATGCCACTTACTCTGCGCTTCGAAGCAGTACCATGGCTGTCAGTACTCCGCAGCAGTGCTCAGCCCTTCTCGGGGCAGGACTTGGTGCAGAGCAGATGCGTTTAAAACACAGGCAATAGTGTGCATGCACGGTGCCTGCTCCAACTCCGCTGCTGAGGACCATTGCCAGTGGCAGGATCCAGCTCCCCTTGCAGCGGGGCTGTGCTTTGAACCCTTCCTCCCACCAGCAACATCACTAAAACACACCTGGTTTGGGAGCAGTGGCCGCAAGATGCACCACCACACCTCCAGCTGCCCAGTGTCCCCTAGAGACCCCGCGCAGGGTGGGCTGCCAGGCTGCCCCTCTGCTGGCCGAGGCCACATCTGTCACGCCTGGCCAGCTTGGCTCGTGCTGGGAGGCCAGGCTGCCTTTGTCCCACCAGACACGCTTGGCTTTGGAGAGTGAGGCATTGTGTGGGAGCGGGCCGGCGTGTCGGCCCCGTGAGGGCACCTGTTGGGCTTGTGCAGCGCGACAATGCCCTTGATGGGTCTATTATGGAGTTGTGCGGGAGGCCGGGGGCCGCTGGGATCACAGTAAATCTCGCCTGGTTAGCAGCAGCGGCAGGCAGGGCTAGGATGCACTCTTTGTGATGTCTCTCCAGGCACAAGTCCTACCTCGCTGGCAAACAGCAAAAGCATCGCCCTGCAACACATAGCCAGCATCGCCTTGTGAACGTGGCCAGCATCGCCTTGCAAAGTGCCAGCATCGCCCTGCAAACATGGCCAGCATCGCCCTCTGAATACTGCCAGCATCGCCCTGCAAGCGCTGCCAGCATTGCCCTGTGAACACGGCCAGCATCACCCTCTGAATACTGCCAGCATTGCCCTGCAAGCGCTGCCAGTGTTGCCCTGTGAGCACCACCAGCATCACCCTGTGCCAGCATCGCCCTGCAAACACGGCCAGCGTCACTCTGCAGACATGGCCCCGCTGACTGCAGGAGAGGGGGGCAGCCCCGCTGCCTGGGGACCTCCTCACTGGGACCGAGCCAAGGGAACAGCATCCATCGGTTCCTCCTGGACGATGTGGGAGATGCTGAGGCTCCCAAGCAGGTGAATTTGGCCCCAGCTTCACACAAGAGGGACTGTCCGAGCAGGGGGAGCCCAGGCTGTCCCACTGCCTTAAACAATTGCAGACCAGCAGGAGAGGGACAGTCTGCAAGGCACTGCATCCCTGCTTTGTGGCGCAGCTGAGCAGAGGGGCTGAGCCCCACACTCTGAGTTCCCAAGACCAGCTCTAGCCCACAAGGAAAACATTTGCACCGAGCAGCCCAGACACAGATGGGGAGACGCTATTCCCAGCGCAGCCGGACACACCAACCGCTTGGGAGCTCTGCGGCACAAGCTGGTTTGAATAAACCACACGCGAGGAGGTGTTTGTGAAGCGCCTCGCACATGGAAACGCTATTGTTGGTGCAGCGTGGGATCAGGGACTCGGGGGTCCCCAGATGTAGCAATTGTTCCACATCCGTGCTGTGCGTACACACACGCGCGTCCCCGCTCCCTCTGCCTGGAGCCACTCATTAACCCTCCTCAATGAAGATGCATTGGAGGGATAATTTACTGTTTAATAGACTAACTTTCCATTTGCTGTTGCCAAGACATCCAACATATTTCTCCACGGTGCCATAAACTGCAGCTCCTCTGCCATAAAACCCTGCCTCCCAGTTGGAGCAGGTGGCTTTTCAGGATTCAGCTGATGACCGTGGCCATGGGGTGGGCAGAGACACCAGGCTTTGTTTTTAGAGGAACGGGGCTTGTTCCCACCAACCTCTTTCGCTTATTGCAATCGCTGTTGCACTGACATCTCTGAGCTGGGAAGCCATCTAACCTGAGAAATAAGCAGTGCCTCAGTCTGATAGATGAGGGAGGCAGTGGCTCTGTCCTGATTTTAGTAGTGAAGATGCCCTGGGTGCAGACGAGTTTGCCTCTGCTCCGTATTTACGGCTAGCTGGCGGTCGGTCCCACGCTGGGATGTAATCAATAAGCTGTGTGCCCGCTTGGGCTCTTTGTGCTTCCGCAGTCGCAGGCGGCCTTTCTGCGCCTTGCCGGTCCCACAGTTGTGAGCGTGTGTCCCCGCATCCTCGCTCCTCCTCCTCCAGCCCTTACACAGTTCCAAGCTACTAGAGGCTGGAAGAAAGTCAGATTCTGCACGACGTGGGATGGGGGAGCTGGTGCTAGTCCCACTTTGTCACCCAAATTCCCACACTGTCGAGGAGGCACTTTTAGGGTGCAGGTGCTGCAGGAAGCAGCAGCCCCAGAGGCACGAGCCTGAGTGACTGGCTACCAGGGTCTGGCTCTGAAGGATGACAGCAGCCAAAAATAACTTGAAAAGGAGAGGGAAAGGGTTTAGCTTGCCCTGTGACAGCTCTGCTTAGCCCTAGATGCATGCAGGGACTCTCACTGGAGCTGGAGGACCATGCTAGGGGCTACCCACAGAGCTGATTTTTGTCCTTTGTACGAGGGCATCCCTCCCCAGCCTTCTCTCTGCTCTTTATGTTCTTGTTCACCTTATTTATAGCCCCAGCTTCCTACTCGCTCCATCCCCCAGATGCAGCCAGGAAGGAAGAACCATGCATCTCCAAGCCTGATTCCCCCACTCCACCCGCCCCGGCACATCTGGCCCTGGGGCCCCCAGTGCTGTGGGACACGCAGGGGGTCCCGTCCCGCAGTGTGTGCTGCCAGCCCCCTCTTGCGCTGCTGCTGCAGAACGGCCTTGGTGAGGGACAATGGAGCCAGAAGCTTTTGTGCAAGAAGGTTGCTGAGATCCTGCTCCCCTGGGGCAGGAGGACAGGCAGGCAGCCAGCGGAGCAAGGCTCAGGCTTTGTAAGCGAAAAGGTTGGAAGAAACAAATCCTAAAACAACCTCAGGCCAAGGCAGACACCCCTACATCGTAGACCTGTGCATGCACCCAGTTACACCACAGCCACAATGGCCAAGGTGGGTTTGCAGCCTTGCACCTCCCTTCATCCCAGCTCTAAGCCCCAAGCCAGAAGCAGAGGGGATGAAGTAGGACACAGTTCTCCTCTCTGGTGTAAAAGGAGCCAGGCTTAAAATCGTGTAAGGTACCCCATGGGAGTTCTGGGTGGTGGATTTGTAAATCCTTCCCAGCAGCAAGGCAGGGGAGCCTGGTTTAGTCCAGGAGAGGTGGGACTGGGAAGGGGAGTGCAGTAATGCCCACTCCAGCTGGGACTCAGCGGGGAAAGGAAAGCTCGGCTCCCCCTGATCTGGACTGAAATCAGCACCTCAAAGGCTGGTGCTGGGAAGTGTCTGAACCTCACACCACGATGTACAGCTTCTCTTTGCATCAAGACACAGTAGCCCAGAAACAACCCCATCACATTCCTCATGTGGGCACTTTCCAGGAACAAAGCTGGGCTGGAGCAGGATGGGGCCGGAGAGCTGGCACCAGCGGAGATCCCACCCGGTACCACAGCACAAGCAGAAGGTCAGTGCAGGACCCAGCACGGAGATCTTGGCTTCTACGTGCCTGCACAATTTATGAGCTTCAGCACGAAACCCTCACTGGGGGGATGAGCAAACAGAACTAAACATGGTAATTTATTCACTCCATGAAAAAATATTAGTTAATCCAAGCCAATGAGATTGTAAAGCCTGATAACTGGTCTGGCTGGTGCCAACATCTATCGCTAGCAGTACTCATGTTTTTTGTCTACACTCTTGCCCTAGGCAGTGAGATGCAGCAGCAGCATGACAGCTCCCAGCCACACATGATAATTTAGGAGAGAAAAAAATATCTTATTTCGACTCCGAACCAGGGCAGAACAGTTTTAAAAAAAAAAAAAAATCAAGACAACTTGCAAAAATTGATTTAGATAGCAGTGACACTCTGCAGAACTTATTTGCAAGTCTGTGCTGTGCAATTTGAGATAAAAACTGTTTAATGAAATGAAGGATGAGCACTGCTTGTTTGCTTTGTAATGTCACTGCTGTACAGGAATACCAACAGGCCAAAGCAAACACATTGAAAGCTGAGCCGTCCCCCTCCAAGTATGTCCCTTCACCCAGTGTTTGGTCTCAATGACTGCTGTCCTTTCACTCGCAGCCAAGTTTAAGAGCTTGGGTTGTGGCTTCAGGGGCTAAAAACTATTCATTTTTTTAAATTATGTAAGCCATATAAAGCTGTCACTTTGAATCACAGTTTATCAGGAAGGCGATATTTGGGTTTGCAGTATTCAAAATCGCTATTGTGAGTTTTTGCATTCCTTTGTTCAACATTTTCAAGAACAGAAATGTCTCTCTGGACTCCCATGCCCACTTTCAAGTGCGGAGAGGCCCGGCCCGGCTTGCTCCCCGAGCTCTGGGGACACGGGACACACCAGTCCCATGACACCCAACTGCAGCCCCAGAGGACGACGGGGCCTGCTTGAAGCTCTCCCGGCAGGAAGGCAGCGCTGGTTTCAAACGTACCGCACCACTTGCTTCTCCTGCTTGTTTTTCAATTGCATGGCGAGGATGTTAATGAGTGTCTGAGCCACGGCAGGCAAGCCCAGGGCATTTCAAACGTGGAAGAACTTCACAGAGAAATAATCTGCATAAAATCTGAGACGCCATTATTAAGAAGGAGGAAAAGAAAATGCAGGCAGAAACCATCCTCCCTTGGCAGCCAAGAATGGCAAGAGAAGAATGGTTCTACAGAGAAAAATGTATTCATTTGATCCATTATTTATATAAACTGTTCTTTGTAAACCTGATTTCCCGTCACCCTGGATGACAGCAGGGGGAAGACAGGAAAAGAAAAGGCCCAACTTCATACCTCTGAGGGAAAAAGACAGCCCATCTTTCCAGGCACCCTGCATCACATGAGGATCCCAGAGAGGGAACAAGCCCTAGTGCTGTTGGGAGGTCAGTGCCATCCCTGCAGGCGGGCAGCGTCTCACCAAGCACACCCGTACTTAAGGGTAGGAGCTCTGGGGTTCTGAGCAGACGTTTCTTTCCTTTTGAAGGTGGATGCACCACCAAGTCCTCGCTGTCCCAATGAAACTGCTTAAGCCACTGCACAAAACCACTAAAAATAAAAGCATTTAATATGGGGGTTTCACATGAACACACAGAAAGGCAACAGTCTGAAACAGTACATACGTAGCATATATAAATAAGGACAAAGATTAAAAATACTTTGGAAACGATAGACTCTGGGAACAGTTAGCGGCTGCTCTGGGAGGAAGCATCCTTGTGAGTCATTGCACAGGGCAGACAAATGAGACACATCCAGGCATGACTAAAACTCCCCAGTGCCTGTGAAACAGTGTGAACACGTCGGGACTGCAACAGCCAAAGGTCCTAGAGGCTGAATCCATCAGCCACCACCATCCTCAGCACAGGGAGGACAGCACCATGGGCTAAAGCCCAGGGCACCGAACCCCTCCTGGGACTGCCCTTTCTGGAGACTGCACCCACCCCTTCGGCAGGGAAGGCATCTGAGACATGCAGAACACCAGGCTGATGCCCCATAGGTAACTTTTCTTAGAGCTAAGCAAATATCAGCTGTGCCAGAAGCCAGATGGAGTCCCTGAGCTGGAGCCATCGGTAAGGGGGGGACAGTGGAGAGAAGAGCTACCTTCCTCTCATCTGTACAGAAGCAGTGCATTCAGTCTTACAAACAAGATTGCCTTGCCAAGCAGACACCCATACACCGAGAGGGATGCCCAAGTAAGCTAGGGGCAATGGGGAGATGAGGGAGGGAATGAACAAATGCTTCACCCAGCAACCGACCTGATGCAAGTAAGAGCAGAGGTAGCAGGACCAGACCAGCTCTCCCTGCACCACCACTCAACCTTCGGCTTTGCCTCATCTCAGTTCAGAGGCAAATCCGAGATCCCCAGGTCTCTGTTAACAGTGGACTGCAGGGGCAGGGTAGAAGTGCAGTCAGCAAAACACACAGTGCCCTTCGGAGAAGAGCACATACACAACTTCAGCCTTCAGAGGGAATGATTACAGACACATCCAAAAAGCACATACTACTACCACAACAAACAGCCTCTGCCCTTCCTCACAGCATCCTCGCCTGCCCGGCCCCTGAAGAACCAGAGCTCTTTCTTTGCTGTCACAGAGGCTCCTAACACCAGCAGCTCCCAACTCACACATCTACAGTCCCACTACCCCTTACATTTTCAAGGCAGCTCCTCCAATTTGGGGTCAGACTGGGGACAGGCAGCCCCAATAAAGTACCAGGAACATCCGTTTGGACAGAGCAGCATGAGGCACATAGCTTTGCACCTCAAAAAAAAAGAAAATCACAGTAAAAAAAGGTGACAAATTCCAGCTAAGCTGCACAGGGCTCCGATGCCCTGTTTTGACAGCTCTAGCCACTCAGACTGAACTCCCTGCTCACATCCCAATATTCACACCTCCTGCCACCAGTTGTCTCAGAAAGCTGTCAAGGACAGAGCTCTAACTCCTGCTGGCTGCTGGTTCTTAAAGATTAGAAGGCAATTATAATTGGATTTCAGAGATTATTTGCTTCACCAAGAAGGGTTGAGAAGTGTTTAGATGGTCCCCCAGCTGATTAAATCTTTATTTCACAGTAGTGACCCTGTCTGTTTCCTACCCCAGAGTGCCTGCAGACAGGTACTTGGCAAGACTGGCTTATTGGAGCACTTTAGCTTAACAAGACAGCTGACACTGTCCAGCTGTGATGGGGGTTTATCCCATATCTAGATGGTTTCATCTCATTTTTGCAGCTCAGGCCAAAGAGCTGAAACCAGCTCCAGCCCTTTCCCCCAGTTTAATGACTAATCAGCCAGTTGTCTGACCAGCCATCCAGATATCTTGAGCCAAAGCCTTTGGCACCATTTGCAGCAGATGACAAATGGCTGGAGCCCTCTCTCACCTCTCATGCTGCTCACGCTGTTCCTATGCTGCACACACAGCCACAAAACTCCGCCTGCTCCAGACACCCCAGCTTCCAAAGGCTGGGCTGTCCTGCCCCAGAGAGCCATTGCCAGCCTCCTGCCCTGCTCAGCTTAGCCTCCTGGGGCTAACATAAAGCAGAGACACTCCTTGCTCACCAGGCAGATCCCTGCTGTGGAAACATGAAGGCAGTGAGCAAGGGCTGCCTCCAGGTCAAGCTGAAAAACAGGGATGAGTTTATTGGGGAAGCTGCTTTCTCCTGACCCCACTTGAAATGATGGCACCAGAGCCTCTCCTCTTCTCCTGGGCCCATCCTGTGCTCTGTACCATTTTGTGCACTCCGGCCCTTTGAGGACAGCAGGGCAAAAGGGAGCCCAGAGGAAGCAGCATGGCTCCAGAGGAGGCCTGGAGGTAAGGTTAGCTGTTAGGATGCAGGTGAAGGTGGGAGTCCATTGTTCTCACTGCTAACAGAGGGGAGGAAGTAAAAAAAAGCCAACATGTTAAAAACTCAGAACAGAAAAGCAAAAAAAATACAGCCTAGCAACATTGCAGAGAAAGCTGGAGTGCACACAGAGCCCCGCAATGCACAGGGCTCTCCTTGCAAGCAGGCACTCCAGCTCTTCCCAGAGCCAGCAGGTCAGACATGCTGCATAAGTTTTGGTTAGATAGTGGTTTGCCCCATAGTAGAATGAAATATAATTTATATACAGAAAGAAACAAGTCCCTGCAGTCTTTGCAAAGGTCCAGTTTCAAGAGCGCTGCCATGTTGGTGAGGGTTGCCGTGAGTCTGCAGCATCCCCCTCTCAGTGCAGCACATTATTCACAGCTTGCAAGGCTGGGCATTCCCCACCCATGCGTTGGTGCGAGGCGATTCAGAGGGATGACGAATTCTTGGAAAGCAGGTGGGCTCGCATGCGTCTACAGGACTCCTGGAGCAGAGAATTAGAGCAATTGAATGCTTGAGACACAGAATTCCATGCAATAAAATGTTGACATGTTGTCCTCCCCCTGCAAAGACTCCCCCCAGGAGTCTGCCTCCCACACCTTTTACCAAAGCAGACCACTAGATAAGAGGCAGCAAGTAGACAGGGACAAACACAGCAGTCAGTCTTGGGCTGCACCAACCTCTTGTCCCACTGCCACCCTGACAGGCTGTTAGCACTACCCCATGCTGCCAGCTTCCCTCGGCTTCCCGTGACAGCCAGCCTGCCAGCTCACAGGTAGAAGGGCTGTACACACCTGCTTGGGTGAAACCCTTCAAGGCCTGGCTTCCAGCATGCCAACTGCCTGCAGCTCGGCATGGAGCAGACTGCTACAAGCCAGAGGACCGCAGCTGTCACAGAGTCTTGCGTGTGTGCCATCACCTCTGCAGGTGTCGGAGCCCAGCAGGCCAGATTCCCCACAGGAAGGAGAATGGGCACGTGTATGTGTGTCTCACCTCTTTCCGGCCCTCCAAAGATTTCACCTTTGCTTGGCACATGTGAGCTGGAGATCCACATTTCTGTAACTGGACAAGAGAAGGGAATAGGAAGGGCATCCACAGCCTTCCCTAGGAGCAGCCCGTACCACCAGAGAGCAGCTACCACCCAAATCCACTCTTGGCTTGTCTGGGCCATGGGACAGCCCTACTACCCACAGGCAGCAGACTCTGTACAGCCTGTGCAGGAGGATGGGAGACAGGGAATGAGGCACAAGCTAACACCCCAGGGCAGGAATACAGCCAGAGGGACAAGACTGGAGTGGAGGCCCAGTGCCACCAACCCTGGGCCCATGCTGCCCTTGCTGTCTGCTCTGCTCCCCTCACAGCAGCTTCCTAAGACCTCATTTGATCATACAGAAGAAACTTGGAAACCTTCTGTTGGGCAGAGAACAGCAAACAGCCTCCCAAGGATCACTGAAATGAGTGCCCATGTTGCACTCAAACTCCCCTCACACACTCCCCCCACCAGCAGCTCTAGTGGTGCTGGGAGCAGCTCTTACCAGGTGGACATTCTCTTTGCTGACTCGCTCAGGCTCCGGTGTGGCATCCCTGCTCTTCCTCTCCAGGATAACCGGGGTTCCCAAAACTTTCCGCTGCCATAAGAAGAGAGGGCTGTTGGCTAGTGCTTAGAGTGCAAAGTGAAAAAGAAAGGGAAGGAGCAGGATGCATTGCTGGTAAGCAGTTGGATGCTGGGAAAGAAAAAAGGAAGCCAAGCTGGGACAAAGATTGCAAAGCAGAACCACCTGAAATACCATGCCACTAGGCTGAGCCTGCCTGATTACAAAGGGTTTGGGAGCTGACCTGAGGCCTGGCCAAGAGCCCAGCCTCTCAGAAGCAGGTACATGCTGCTGTGGGGCAGCCTATGGCATGCTAACACCTGTGCTAACAGGCTAGACTACATGACCAGCTCCCTGTCAGTTCTCATCTCATCTCAGGAAGCAATCAGTCCTTCAGAAAGGTGCATAGATCATACAGCCATGCATTTCATAGATAATTACACTTTATACTAACAGGGCTTATTGTCACTGTGCTGCCTTTTCTGTCCCCAGTGGATCTGTGTTCTTTGGCAGCCAGTATTTTGAACAGTCCCTACCCTTTGAGGGCCTCATTCAAGCCAGGGCAAGGCAGAAGCAGACAGCAACATCAGAAACTCATAGCAGAGAGCATGGGTCAGACACTGCCCTTACCTTAATGAGGCCGCTGAAGGAGCGCGAGCGGGTGCGTCGTGGTGCTGGGGATGTGGGTACATCAGAGCCAGGAGTGAGAGCTGTAGGATGCTTATTAAACTAGGAGGAAATGTGAGGGCAGTATGTTAGCACAGTTACTGTTACAGTTACACCAGTCCCTTACTACTGTGTGCTGCTCTACCTGTTGCCCTCTGCCTAGAACTCAGTTTGTCCCTTCCGCAACCCAAAATGGAGGAGCAGCTCAGAGCTGCAGGGAGAAGAAAGCAAAGGAAGGCCGCATCTCCCACTCAGGATTACAGGGAGCTTGGGTGCAAAGCTGCTTTGTGCTGGCTACCAGATTAGCCAAAAGCAGCAGGTGTTGGAGCAGAAAGGGGGCTGGGCAGCAGCTGGAGGCTGGCAGCCAGGACTGGTGCTGACCATATCGACCAGTCCCTCTGGAGCAGCAGGTTGGCTGGGAATGCTCACGGGACCAAGAGGAGACCTGTTTGTCCACTCCCCGCAGGCAGGAGGGGACAAGACTTTTTGCTTTCTGAGGGAGGAAGCTCAACAAGGCCATGATCAGGACTGGGGAACTGCTGGCTGGCAAGTCCCTGGCTTGGAAAACAGAGAGCTCAAAGCACAGCTTGGTGCAGCAAGCTCCATGGTCAGCCACATCCAGGATAGGCGGCCTCCTCCCCTGTCTCCTTACAGCTGTACCCCTTACACAGCCCAAAACCCAGTCTCCCCCGCCTGCCCAGGATCAGGAGCAGCTCTCAAGAAGGCCGTGCCTTTAGCCCTGTGCCCAGTATTGTGCTGACAAGCACACCCCAAAGATATCTTTCCTCCCCATGCTACCTGCCGGATAAGCTTCTTCTTCTTTGCAGAGTCAGGCATATTGTGGACGTGGCGGAAGAGCTCCTTCAGTGCCTCCTCCGTGCGCTGCTGGGTCTCCTCCTGATGGCAAGTGTCCAGCCGGCTTCGCTTCTGAGACTTGAGGGGCTGCAGCTCCTTGGAGCCTGGAGATGTCAGCAAATCCAGGTCGTCCTGGGAAAGCGGAGACAGCAGTTGCTTGCCATGCTTTAATCCAAACGAGCCACCCATCTGAGCCAGGCTGGGAAGAGTCTCCTGAGCTGCCTCAACCCCAGTGAATGCACAGGGCTGTGTTTTCCCTACCCCTCTGCAGCAGCACTGCACCAGCAGGCCCTGTGCCAGGAAGAGGTGACAGCAATACAAAGGTGACCCCCATTGCTTCTTCCCTCCCCTCCTGGATGCCAGCTGCAGAAGCCCTTCCAGGCTTGAGAAGGGCCAGTGCAGCTCCTTGCAATGCATCTTCCGTCTTCTGCAGCTATATGAGGCAGAGAAGCATTTGCTGGCAAGACACAGGCAAATCTTGTCTCAGTGGCAGCAAGTAGCCTTTATCCCAGCCACTCTTCTAAGCAGCCTGGCCATGGCAGCAGGCGCATCTGTCTGTTTGGAAGGCACAACCCCATGAAGGAGCAGGTGCTGCATGTACTGGGCACAGGGAGCAGGTTTGCTGCTAAACAGGCGCTGGTAGCTTTCCCTGTGCTTTTGATTAACAGATGCTTCAACTCTGCCCAATTTCCCTAATGCAGCCGCCTGCATTACCACACCATATGGTTCCCTCGCTCCTGCTCTCTGACAGAGCCTCTTTCATGACTTGGTTTGTTTTCAGCCTCTTTCACTCACAAGGATCCCTTCACAGTATCACAGCCTCTGCCCTTTCATGGAGGGCAGGCATTGCATTTACTGGCCTTACCTTTGATGTGTGGGCTCTGGATCCCAGATAGTGCAGCCTGGCACACTCCCGGATGTACGCTGGGGCCTGCGACGATGAGCAGAGAAAAGGTCAAACATATGTTTAGTGTGTTTGGCCCTGGGGCAAGAGTGGCACCGGCAAGAGCTGCTCTTCAACCATACCACACAAGCCACTTCCATCAAGACTCAGCTGGTTAGGGCAGACAAAGCAATGGGATTTCACGTCTCCAGTGCATTCCCTGTTCACAGTTTCCTTTTGATGCGGGCAACCAGCACAAGTGGAACACAGAGTAAGAGCAAGGTTCCGCAGGAACTTTTTCCAACCAATTCCCCCATCTCTGAACCAGCCAAACAGGGGCCTGACAAAGAGGGCAGAAGGGGAACTTTCTATGGGAGAACTCTTCGCAGAGAGCAGATGCTTACAGTGACCAGGAAGGTCCTGAGAAGTCAAGAGACTGCCTGTTGCAGAAACACTTCCTTGAAGGAAACCCCAAGAAAGCCCCACACTCCTGATGGTGCTAACACAGCACCCCACTCCGAGCTAGACAGAGGCTCGAGAGCACAGGCTGTGCCTGTAACAGCAGTGGGTTGACCACCACTCGCAGAGAAGTTCACAACACAACGACCCACCCTATCAGGTATTCAGCTCATCCAGGACAAGCCCCTTCGGTTTCCTTATCCTGCCAGCGGTGGAGGGGAGCCCGGTGGCTACCTGCCGGCAGAAGCCAGGTTTCTGAGCCGGGCGGGAGGTGCAGGGTGTCCAGCAGAGGGTGGTGTTACACCGCACCCTGCTTCTGACCTGCCCCCGCACAAAGCCACCTCCGGGGCTGCCTTCCTACCACAGACCTCCTCCCCAGTCACTAAAGGAACAGTTTCTTGTAGAAGTCCTCCTTCTCCTACCGTAGAAGAGAGCACCCAGGATATACACATGACACCTGGGATAGGGCCAGCGAGAGCAAGACCCCAAAGCGCACTTACCTTGAAGAGTTTCTGAGAGTGTTTGATCATGAAGGTCACTCCATTGTTTAGCTTCGTGATATTCTCCTGAAGGTCATTTGCTGTCACCTGGCAAGGGGACATAGCCAAAGGCGCAGCAGTTAGAAGGGCAGGAGGGTGGGTTTCTGCTGCCCTTGCTGTCTCTGGGACTTAGACACACACAGTGCCTCAGCAGGAGACTTGCTCTGAGGAGACAGGCGGGCAGGGCTCACATCACACCAAGCAGAGCTCACAGAGCCAAAGCTGCTTTGAGCACAGAACTAGACAACTCTGGGGCCAAACAGTTCACACCAGCAGCACCCGAAACCTTGCAGAGATCTATGGCAGGTCTGGACTCAACACTAGGACTGAGTCGTGCCAGGAAGCTCCGCCTCACCATCCCAGCCTCCAACCCTCACATCACTGTATCAATACTTAATTTTCCCATCTTGGTTCTTCCCCTGTAGGCCTGCCAAGCCTCTGCTTTCTACCTTGCAATATCCCACCAGCAGATACTGAGGCATTGCTCACATTTCTGGGCCATAGGATGTGGGGTGCAAACATGAGGGCAAGATTGTGGGCAGACATCTTGTTCTTGTCCTGCTTCTTGGCGGTCTGGTAGAGCAAGTCCAGCAGCAATTTGAGCAGACTGCGGTTGGGTGCTGGAAGGATCAAAAACAGCAGCTGGAGGGCTTCAATTTGGCGCTCTTTGTCTGGAGTGCTGGTCTTATTCCCCTTCTCATCAAACAGCGTCAAATCTGCCAAATCACAAGGCAGAACATGAAGAACATACACTACCTTCCCTAACAGCAGGTCTATTGCAACCAGTTACCTTTCCCTCTTCATATGCAGATCTTCTCCACACTCCTGCACAGTTGTTGGCCTTCCATCTCTCTCCCCCCAGCTCCCAAGCTCCCCACTTGATGTATTAACCCATGGTACTCCTCCCACAGGACAACAGAGTTGAAAGCAAGATGGAGGAAGTTCACATAAGGTAGTTCAATAACAGTTATTAATTACATAGAAACCACACGTCGCTCAGGAGACCCCCAGACTTAAAACAGATGGAGATCCAGGTTACCAATGTGGGCTCTGTTCCTGTACCTGTTTATTGCTGGAGAGAGAAGACTGGACTAGACAGACTTGGTCTGATTCCTTACGATTTTCAGCTCCAGTCTTTCCACTATTAGGCTGAGATGGCAGGAAGATTCCTTCTTACGCTGCCTTTAAGGATTACACTTCTGCAGCCTAGTGTGCAGCTCTGTAGCATTACCACCTTTCTAGGAGGCTAGTCCCATTTCCTCTGTTTATCACTGCCTCTTGCTGCTCACTCACCTGCAATTTTGAGATGGGCATGGAAGTGCTTGTGTGTCAGCAGCGGCTCTGGTAATTCACCCAGGAACATCTTAAGCAGAGTGGCCACATCATTGGAATGAAACTCCCCAGAGTCCAGGTCAATATCTGTACCACTGTTCAGAGCATCCTTTAGGATCTGTTGCCTGATGCTGTTGCCTGGCACCCGAAACAAGCCTTCTGCTCTTAGATCTGCTCAGCAGAGGGGAAAAAAAAGGCCATTGATTAGTAAGAAGATAGGAATCAGCCTCTGATTAAAGCAGTTCCCTCCCTTTTCCAGAGCTTGACAGCAAACCTCAATGAACGGCATTCAGGGATATGACTTCAAGCTGGCTCCCATCAGTAGAAAAAGTCCATGCACAGAGGAAAAGAGATTAACATATCTGCTAAGCAATTCTGGGAATGGTTACCTAGCACAGCCGCAAACTCCTGCTGCTGGAGAGCTCAAGAGCTTTTCACTCTCTCTGCATCAGAGACCCGAGGTGGGCCAGACAGATACCCCCTGGGATAGGAAGACCGTAAGACAGAGTCACTTACTTTTGTGCAGATACTCGATTAGCTGGGAAACCTGTGCAATGCCTTCTTCTGTCAGCGGTGAGCCAAATACCACTCCTTTCTCTGCAGAACAGAAGATAATGTGTTCCGGCAGTTCAGAACCCAACAGCCACAGACATGAGTGCTCCCCAAAGAACAGGATCTCTGCATGCAAAGACTAGTGTCCCAAAACACTAAGGGTGAAGGTCACAAGGACCCCCACAGATGTGAAATATCACAAGCACTCCCAAATAAATCACTTCATCTCACCATGCTGTACTTACAAGGGGTTCATCATCCTGCTTCTTACCTCAGCTTAATTACAGTTTTTATCAGCTAAAGCAAACATTCTCTGGCTCTTGAAAAGAAAACGACACAGATGCTTCAGTTTTAAAGGGTGTATCATCTGCAAGCCTGGACCTTATGGAAACAACAAAGTGGGAATGGCAGATGTGACAGCCTGGACTGCCCGCATGCCTGCCACATTGGCACACTCCACCCCTGGGAAGGACAGTCCAGATTAATTCTCACTGTGGCTTAACATGGAGTGGAATAGAAAGAAAAGGTGCAGCTATGAGACTATGGGAGAGGGGAACAAGCACTACTGGGGAAAGCAGACACGATCCGACTGGCTCACACTGGCTTCCTTTTCAGGGATGGGTAATCCCTGGAATTCCCTGATCCCAGTGAATCTCTCTTCCATGTCAGCTGCCCTGACCCGAGTACAGTAAGGTACGAAGGCTGAAGAGGGAAGAACTATAAAAAGAAAGGAGAGTAGCAAAGCAATGATCTGGGCCCTTCCCCATATGGAACACTGACAGCTCCTCTCACTCCTGGCATTTGCTTTCATCTCGTGGGGTTGTTACAGATTGGGCATGAGCTGCCAGCTCCAGACCTCCAGTAAATAACACAGGCTACAGCCCCTAAAGAAGATAGAAGCAACTGAACTGAAAGGAAGGAAATCCTTGTATGGGAAGAAACGTTAGACAAGAAGCCCATTTAACTGAAAGGCACTTGTTGAACCAATGCAGAAAACTGTTCTTGTCCAGTGAGGGGACTTCCCAGGTAAGACAGTGGTTATCCAGCAGGACAGTATTTCCTAATAAACGCACTCTTGCTGGTGAATGGCTTTTTCCATCAGATACACACAGACAGCACAAACCAGCTCTGTCCCTCTGAAAGCTGAGGCAACTCCCAGGGGCTTCGCTGGCAGCAACCAGAGCCCTGAGCACCACTTCTTCCCTCAGGTGCACGTAGGTTTTGACTGCAGCTAGGGACAAGATGCTGGATAGACCAAGCCACATCATGCTGACTGGGACTGAGAACTGGAAGCAGGTACAGAGCTGGTTTGTTCTGACCTTGCACTTGGGCTTCAAAGAGCCAACAGATTTAAGAAAATATTCCTCCCTTCTCCATGACCAGACTGCCAGGAGCAGAGGCCACTTCTGAGGGCAAGCTGGGCATTTGCACCCCAGCTTTCTGTGGTTGAAGATTTCCCTCCTTATTGTTAGAACTGATAAGCTCAGCAATCCAAGCAGTGCATTGCCTGGTCTGATAAAAGTTATCTCCCCCACAAGCTTTCTCTTGTTTCTCCCCACCCTCCCCATCCCTTATAGCATATTTTGATTTTACTAGCTTTTGGTCTGTTGTACTACAGATCTTACTGTTCTGTGGTGTTGATGCTGACAGCATGTGGGAAAGACCTGGTTAACCCTATGCACTTCTCTAACAGACTTCCTGTGCAACTAAATTTATTCCGCCTGAAGAATATTCTGCTTTCTTCCAGGACTTCTGAAATACCTGGTACGCCACCAGGAACTCCAGCCTCCTGTTAAATCAAGAACTTTCTGACCTCCCTCTGATAAAGCTCATGCTTCCGTCTTGCAGGAGAAAGGAGAACAATGTGAGCTCTCAATCCACACGTAAGATCTGAAAGGCTTGAGTGCAAAGGGAGACAACGGTTGGCAAAAGATTCTTGTCCTTGAAGAAAACTAAACTCATTAGACATTCAGATAGAATCAATAGTGGCCAGGAAGAGAAGAGGAAAATACATCTTCTTGAGACATGCAGGGCCTGACAAATTCGATTTACTTTTGAAGTCAGAAGTTGATATCTGAATGAGAATTTGATTCTCAAAGAAACTTGAAAGACGTGTCTGGAGAATGGATGCTGAGTTACCAAGGCTTAGATGTTACTGTACGATTGCTTCTGAAACTAAGCAGCAACATGAGATTGAGTTTCCTGATGCTCAAAGAAGTTGTAAGTATTTGCAGTTTGATCAGCTCTGAGCTCTATGGTCCTTGGCCTCTGGCTTTGAAGAAATAAAACCTGTTTATTCTAGCTGATCTATAACATGAAGAAAAACAAACGATGGCTCCAAGATGAAACACACAGTACATGAAACTGATTTTCTCTGTAGGCACAAACTTTTTTTTCTCAGAGTTTGGCCGAGGAGTTCACAGACAGTGCCTGTCAATGCAGGGAGACATTGCCATTGCAGCCTGGGAGTGCAGCCAGCAGACTTGGAAACATCTGCTAGCTGTAGCTGTAGTGAGACACATGGCCATGGAGACATCTGAATGGGGGAAGGAGGAGCTCTTGGGGAAGACAGCTAGCGGGAAACGTCAGGTCTGATAAGAGCAGTGCTCCAGCAGAGTACAGATAATTTAAAAAACCAAGCTAGACAAGGCTCACAAGCGCCTGCTAGAAGGTTTGGACAAGAACATGGAAGTTTCCATACACGCTAAGAAAACACTTCCAACTTGGTTACTCACTCACTTCTGTTTGTCAAGTGGCAAGTGTCTGAATTTAAGGTGTCCTGCTACTCTCTGGGAACAGAGGCAGGAGCAGGTATGAGCACAGTCTAACTGCAACTTGGGGGCAACGTAAAGACTTGTTATTATGGAGCAGCAAGGTAAGTCATGGCAATATTGAATAATTCTCACCTAAGGATGCTAAAGGACTTGATTTGCAGTACTTGATTTTCCCCTGCAGCGCTGTCCAGCCCAGGGTCAGCGTGTCTACCAGGGTTCCCACTGGGTGAGCCAGGAGTGAAGGGCTGAAGCCAGCACCAGAAAACTCAGCCTGAACGGTGGGGCTGCAAAGCTTGTCCTTATGAAACACAGTGGAGGAATAGGTTTGGTAGAATGAGAAACACTTAGAGAAACTATATATAGGTTGAAGACAAAAAAAGGCATACTTGGGCGTAGTGATAGCTCCCTTCTCAGAGGTACTCACAATAGCAGAATTGCCCAAAGGAAGGGGAAGACTAATTAGAAGTGTTCAACCTCAGGCTGCCAACATCTGAAGGCAGCTACCCACAACTACTCTGCCAGCAGACAGCCAGTCTAGCTAGGAAACCAGAGCTGATGAGGGATGTGAGAGGCGCCCAGATGCAGGCAGTTTCTATCTAGATGAGTGAGAAGGTTTAACTGAACTTATCAGGAGAACCAGACTCCCCTTGTGTGTGGGCAGAGGTGGGAGAAGGCACACACACCTAGAACACCCTTTTAGTTACTACAAAACAGTGGTAAATGCCAGCCAGTGAAGAGAAGAGGATCTGAACACAGCTGTACTCAAAACCAGATCTCAGACTTCTGAGAAGAATAAAACTCCAGCTGAATGCTTGTCTCCAAGAGAAAGAGAAATATGTCATTTCCCAGGGCTGAATCTGGGCTTGAGCAGAGTCAGCCTGCAGAGCTTTGTCACTGACTCACTCGACTGGGATGTGGATCAGAGATGGCATTTGGATGGGAGATGGCTTACAGATTTCTGAGCTATACAGACAAGACCTTCCAGAGAGCTGGGACAGCAACTGAAGGAAACAGTGGGCCCTGAGTTAATTCAGTGGCCTGGAAAACCTGGGCATTATTCTTCTTTATGGAACCTGATGCTTTCAGCCTTTACAGATATTCCATCACTTATGAGGAAAGCTAATGAGCTAAGAAAAACAGAGCATGGACTACCATGGGCACAAACAAGTGGAGAGACAAGAACACCTTGGTGTGTATTGGAAGAACCGGCAGCTTGTTCAGGCACCGCTCAGTGCTATCCACAGAGCCAGACCAGAAACACTGAGGGACCAAAGCTGTATCTCCGTGGTGTGTCCTGTACCGAGCACAGCGAGCAGCTGACCCACCAAGGCCAACCTGACATAAACCACAGCAATAATCCCCAGAAGAGTACTCCAGAAATGGCAAGGCATTTCTGGGATGAACCTCCTGGCGTCTGATTTGCTCCTTTCTAGAGGTGGCATCCCCAGAGATTATAAACCTGTAGTATTAAGCATTCAACACAAGCTCAACAGGCCAACACTGAAAGTTTTGTAAACTACATGTAACAGATGACGACTGTCAGTATCACCCTAAAGGTGGGCACCAGACGTGATGCCATACTCACCCTTGCGCTTCAGAGACATCAGAGAACGGAAAAATCCAGAGGCCGTGCTGTTTGCCCCAGGCAGCTTAGGGTCCTCCTCTCCCATTAGCTGGGCCAGCTCTGCCCCAGGCAAGTCAATGAGCCTGGTAATGTTGCTGACAACGAGCTCTGTGAACACCTCTGGTTTTTCATGGCGCAGCTTTTCCACAAAGAAGTCAGGATTGAAGATGATCGGCTGGCTGCGGAGGGAGGAGTCATTGCAAATGACAAAATTGCAGATGGCATCACTGGAAAAAAGGAGAGAAAAAAAAATACTGTAAGTCCTCACTGCTTTGTTTTTTTACAGCCAGCTGGTCTGCCCTGAAGGAGACATCTGCTGACACAGGAGCTACCAGTCTACACCAACAGCCCCGTCTGCCTGTGGTGAGCGTTCAGCACAGCATTTCCTTTTGGAGCAAGAATATTTCTGGCCTGTTTGTACAAACAGCTCAAGACTAGCACTCCATAGCGTGATGGTAACATAAGCAACACATGGCAACACCCAACTAAAACCTTCATTGCAATCACATCCTACTAGCTCAGGCAGGTATGACACCCAATATTTTACATTAACTTACCACTCAGTCATAAATAAGTTTGGTTCTGTCACCGTTCTTCCCCAGAAATTCACCCCCAGTGGCCTGAAAGTCCAAATCCCAATCCAAATTTTTTTCCCAGCCAGCTTATATTCATCAGTTCCCATTTCCGTTCCATCATCCCAACCTTCCTATCAACAAATAGATAGTTCCCATGCCCCAGGACTTTGTTTTTAAGATCATAAATGTGCAATAACCCTGACCCACAGTTCTGCTAGGGATGCAGTCAAACGCTCCCAGGTGACAAACTGCCAACTGTTTGGTTACTGCTGTCTGCCAGCCTCGGTAAGTGCCCAGCTATGCACTCTGAGTCTGGAGCGAGCGTGAACTCATCAGAATTAGCACAATCCATGCAAGATCCATTCTTGAGGAACCCCTAGTAACCTTTCTCCTAGAAGATTTCTTCTTGGCTCATCCAGTTCTTGCCTCTTCTTCAGGCCGTCCTTTATCCAAACTCCCTGTTCTCTACTGATGCCTAATTTCTTCCTTTCATAGCTTCTCATGTGGCATGGGAAAAGGGATGCATCTGAGACACCGCTCGGCTAAGGGTTATCTATAACAGATACTTAGCCCTATCAGAGGTGAGGTAAATGTAGCTTAGCTACACATCTAAAATCAACATAAAGAGTTATCAAAGAGTCTCTCAGGTTAATCGGTGCTCTTAATGCTCACACTTAAAGCTTATCCCAATTTCCATCTACCTCTAGGTCTTCAATTACCATCTTCCCACCATTTCAAACACTTGCACGCTTCTGAAGTTGAGCCTACAGACCAGAGTTGTCTAGCTTGCTTCTCCTGCCCCTCTTTTACTTAATGTGAGGATTAGCGTCATTATTCTCGAGTCACAAGCTACTGCCCCGATGTCATAGGCGGCTATAAAGTGCTGGCCTGGCCCTGGGAGTTGGTGTGCCAGTTCTGCCAGGGCTCTGGGTGGAGGCTGCCTACTCACCCAGCTTGCACACACTGCGTGTTTTCACCGCGTGACGTTCCCCAATCCTTTAATCATTCTTGGATTCTTATATACTACTTTCCTTTCCACTGTTTCAACATCCCTCCTCAGCTATGAGCTCTCACTGAACACCATTTTCCAACAGCGGCTGCCAAGTGCCCAGGTAACAGAACTGCTGTGCTGGGACACACCAGGGATCACGTCCATCCCTTCGGTGAAGTGTGGCACCCGGGGGAAAATGCGTGCTCTGCCCATCACCCCTGAGGCCACCAAAGGCTTTCCCTCCAAAGCAGGCTTTCCCACAAAAGGCCAGACCACCTTGACCTTCCTCTCCTCTCTGCTGAGGGGTGGAAGCCATGTCACCATGTTCAGATCATGCTGGGTATCTGTGCTCACTGCTCAGCATGCCTGCCACCGAAAGCGTTTGCAACCCGCTGGACCTTACATCCACTGATTTAAACCACGGATCACTTTAGCCGCTAGTTCAGAGATCTTGGCAACTTACTTTTCTGATGTAAATCGACAGTAGCTAACGAAGGGGAGGACATCAAAGCACATACTGGTAATTCACCTGAACTCCAGCCTACCTCCACGGAGTATCTGTGAACCCAACAGTTATCTGAGCTACTGCTGTACATCTTTGACCTGAAAGACCATCTTGGCGTGATTTCCAGGATGCGTGATCAGAATAAGAGAATAAAAGCCGGGCTCAGGCTCCACAAGGAGAAAGACACTTTCTGAAATCAGAGGAAACCAGGCTCTCGGCAACACTTGCATCGTGAGAATCCATACGAAACCCTCACCCCTTGCCACCGCTCTCCACAGATGTCAAAGACTCCTTCAAGAGGATGGAGAGGAGAAAGGTCTGCAAGGCAGACTGCAAGGCAATCTGCCAGGTCATCTAAAATTTTAGAAAGCTCTTAAAGGCTCCCAGCTGTGTGGCTCATAGTGGCCTAGCAAGCATGCTGCTGACTCCAAATGGGGACCATATTTTTCTGAGCACCTCCCAGCCTGTTTTTCAGCAGTTTGTTATCTGCAATAAATCAAGACCGAAATGCAACAGCCCGGTATCAGCTGCTGAAAAGCAACTGCCAATCGATCTGATCATATCCACATTTCATTGCACAGGGCTACAATGCACAAACAAGCACCAGCTCTGCCCATAATGTGGAGCAAGCCCTTTGCCTGAAACCCATGACAACTCATTCTGTGGCAATACAGATCCTGAGAAGGGTTAATAGCAAGTGTATAGGCCCAGTGACCCTGCCTGCAATGATCCGTGCACTGTTATTCACTCACTAGCAGTTTTGTTTCCCCACAGAGAAGATATGCAAATACTTTGCAGCAGTTACATCAACCATCACAGATTATCTGCTCTGACAATTAGATATCTAGATTCAGAGAAAGAAAATTAAACAATTTTGTCAACTAGAACTGACTGACATGACTTCTCTGCACAGCCAGTGTTACAAGTTGCACAAAGTTTAACAACATTTAATGCAAAAATAAATAGAAAAAAGTAAATTTCTTACATGAGAGCTGAGAGCTTTTGGAGAGGCATTAGGAAGCAGAGACAGGGAAAAGAACTTGCTCCTTGTTTCCAGCAACAAAAGAAACCTGCCTGTCCCAGCACAGCCTATGCAAATTCCACGCATGCTACGAGACACAAGGGCGCATTATTGGGTCTGAAAGGCCCCCTTGGCACACACTGGGCATCAGCCTTCACACAGAGACAAAACAGAAAAGAAAAGCTGGACAAATTGATTCATGTCTCTTGCCAAAGGCTGCGTAGCTGGAGTTTAACGGTAAATAATTCCTACATAGAAACCAGGGTTTTGAATTAGGACCAGCGTGGTATTAAGTGCTCTCCACCTGTATCCAAGAGGAATCCACAAAATAGCCCCAGATCTACCCTGTGTTTACCATGAGTAAAGCCATGCGAACACATTCCCAACAGCATCCAAGCACAACCAGTGTTACAGCACTGGCAGGACAATAGCCGAGTCCCTTAACTGCACAACCCCGTGCCCTGAAACCTTGCTAGAAACACTCTCTGCCCCTGCCTTTCACACTTTTAGATCCTTTCAAAGACAAAGCACATAGATCGACCCCTCCAGAGACGGAAACAGCACCTGGCCATTGCTCTTTGCCACCAGTACTGTGCCACCATGTGCCGTTCATCCACTTCAGGCTCCACATCCCATGTTTCTCTGGATTCCCATCCAGTTTCCCTGCCTGCCGCAGCTGGGACGAGCCTTGTATACTCTTATTGTGGTATGGCACTTCAACGAGCTACTTAATTTTGAAAGGTCACTTTATTAGCAGCTCTTCCTCACTCAGAAAATTTGCCTTTGTATCATTATTGCTAATCAAAATGGAAATGTGAAGCAAACCCCTATTTCTGAGCAAAGATAAAGCCCCCACTGGCTTTACACACAATAACCCTGCCAATCCTCACTGCTGCACACACTATAACCATCAGAAAGAGCCATGTGCCCCATCTGCTGTTTTCATGTTAAAAAAGAAAGATGGATGTACTCTACCTACACTCACAGTTTATATAACAGCAGCAAAGGGGAGACAAACGTATTCAGGGAGTTTATTGCCTTTTTTTTTTTTTTGCTTTTCTTGCAATTAGAGTTATATTTTCTATATGCTGTGATCTCAGATTGCTTTACGACTCGCCAAAAGATGATAAAATAAAGGAATAAATAGCTTCCTCTCAGATCCCATGAATAAAATCAAATCCCAATGAATAATAAAACCTTGTACTAATAGGGTTGTGATTAAGACAGCAGATTAAAAAAAAATGGGTCCTATATTGTGCTGAGATTCTTGCCATTCTAGTATCTTTTAGAAGCGAAGCCCATGATCCCAGCCAAGTCACAAAGCAAGCTGTCTGTCACACACAACGTTCTTGCTTCAGGCATGACAGCCCCATCATTTCATGGGGAGTGGATTGTGCAGGAGGTCAAAATCATGATGGATCAATTAATCCCTAAGGTAACTAGATCCAGGCCAGGGAAATGCCTTGCAAACTAGGACAAAAATGAGACTTTAACCGGCAAAACGTGGTGGTTGAACCTGTGGTGCAAGAGCTGTGCAAGCAGGCAGATTAGCTCATGTGGCAGCAAGCTGGCATTCAGATAGGTGAGATGTAACTGTTTTAGTGGCTTTTACAGATTTTATTGTTCTCACTCCATCCATGTGAAGGCAGAAACAAGTTCAAGCAACATGAAATAGAGCATAAGGAGAACACAAGTAAGCCAAGAAAGAAAAGAAAGAGGTACCTTTGGGGCAAGGCATTAGCTGTGTTTGTCTAGCTGGGAAAGTGGAAAAACTGGAAGCTGCAGATTTCAGAGGAGCCTGAGGTACCTAATTCAGTGGGCAAAATCCATCTCCACTGCCATTTTGCACACTTGGTTTGTTGTCACTAGGGAGCTAACACTTCAGACACACCACAGTACACGAGTTTTACCATAAAGGAGTAAAAGGATTAAAGAGCTTTTGAAAGCTCATAAGGCAGATAATGGAAGAAAATCTCCCTCTGTAATAACAAAATCTTTAGACTATGAGAAAGAGCCAGGCTGCTACCAAGTACTGAGAGCAGGGCGATAAGCAGGCAGTGCTAAAGAACACAAAATATGAGCAATTCTTTGCCTGGCTAAGCACAAAGGGACACGGGACAGATGCGCACAGGCTCGTATTTCCCTAGGGAGAGAGAAGTAGCATCGTTTCCTATGTTGTGCCAGAGTAAGGAATCAATTAATGAGGATGTCTGAAGACAGTATTTCCAGAGCCAGATAGGAGCCATCCCAGATTTTGCAAAGAGATGAAAGAATCATAGTGGAATTATGTGGAATCATTTTAAGTACAAAAGGACTAGAAGACAAATTATTTCTCAGATTAAAAAACAAACAAAAAGAAAAGATTTAAAAGAAGTCTAATGGGAATGGACTGCAGAGGCATTAGAGGGGACTTCACAGTTAAGGTTGCTTTGAGGACTGCACTTCAGACTGACATTCTTGTAAGATAGCGTCACAAAGATCACATTCAGGCCTCGGATTCGGCACAGTAACTCTTCATAGAACGACTGATTTGCCTCTGAAAAATGTCAAGAAAAACACGCAGCAATTTTTGCCTAGGGTTATACTCATAAGGTCTTTAGGGGCAGAGTCCTTTTGTGGTGAATACACAGTGCATAGCACAGTGGATGCTGATCCTTGCCTACTGTCTCTAGACTTAATACAAATAAACCATACCAGATAATGCTGCCTTTTTAATTTTTGCTTTGCTTTCTTCACATTTAAACAGCTAACACAGAGTGATTCAGCCTTTTGGCTATGGGAACCAGATAATAATATACAATTTAAACAGCAAGAGGCTGAGGAAGAAAGCTGCTGTTATGTGATGGTAGCTTGTGCTGGACAACCTGGAACTAACGTTAACACATGGCCATCTTTTGGACATTGGGTAAATTAGACAGTCACTGCTATAATGTATGAATTCAAATTCTGCGTCAGTAAAGGACTCAAAGCAGACCTCGGCAACATCAGCTACACATCTGTGATGTGAACCTGGAGACAGAACTATCTGTGAAGATAAAAGGGTTGGGGGCAGGGGGGAGTGTGCTTTGGAAGAAACTGAAAATGCAACATAGTACCAGTGTCAAAGAAAACTGCAGCAGCAAGACAGCTTGCTAAATGTGAAACATCAAGAAATTTGCATTTTGGTATGAAATTTCTCAAGTTTGACCTCAGTGAATTCTTTTGTGATATCTTTAATAATAGCCACTGGAATATTTGGGAGTCAACAAAGCAGTACTTCAATCAGCCATGCCCACAACATCAGAGTATCCAGATGCCTTCTAGCGCTAGAAGGAGGAAAAGAACGAAGAGGGTGCCTTGGAGAGGAACTGCATGTTCACCGCGGTGCTCCTCACCAAGTCTCCTTCCCAGAACCACCACCACAGCGCTGGATGATCCCACGCTGTGCAATGGCTCAGCCTCCTACCCAAGACTCTGTAAAAAATGCAGAAACCCAGTAATTTTACATTCAAGATCTGCAAGCTCATAGGTCTGCCTTAATGTCAGAATAACACAGTCTAACAGCATTAAATAGCAAAGCCGCTCAGATTTTCATGACTTTCAATGCAGTCTAAACTTCGCGTCTTTATTTTAATATAAAGCCCTACTGGGATCAGCAATAGAAGAGGAGCCTTAGATCCAATCCTGATTTCACCGAAACCAGCGCCAAAACTGAATCTTTTTAGAAGGCAGCAGCTGCCTCTTCTCGTTACTGATCTATTCACTTTTATCCCTGTGGCACTGGGAACCTCGGTCACAGCTGGGGGCTCCACTGTGCTCCATGCTGTACAAACACAGAACAAAGGCAATACGCTGGCTTTAGAGGGCTGATAGCTAAATCTGAAATGAATGCTGGAGGGACAGAAAAGAGGAGGAATCCCAAGAGAAGAGGCAGCACTATCAGTCAGCATGACTGATATAACTGAACTCTGCCAGCTCTTCTGTAGACACTATTAAAAAGGAGGGCAAGGAAGGACAGGAAAAATAATCAGGTCACACTGCAGACATTTAGAAGAAATCCAGCTTCTGCGAGAGGGGCGACATGGGACTGAGCACAAAGGAGCTCGTTTGAAAGCTATCAGGCAGGGACGGCTGGGACGCGGGGCTGAGGAGGCAAGAGCTGAGCTCCAGGCGCTGGCCAAGAGCCGCTGGCGAGGCAGAGACAACAGGCCAGCAGCCGGAGGAGCCTGGCAGCACCGCAGGGCACTGCGTGGCCGCATCCGGACCCCCGCGGAAGGGTGGGAGGGTCGCAGCCTGAGGAAGCCCTGCAGCCACTTCCCACACCCAGAACAAGCCGGGCAGATATGCTGCCTCCTTCGGGAGAAGGTCACCAGGGCCTGGGGCTAGTCTGTATGGAAACTGTACTGATGTATTTTCCCTGCCCTGGTCATATAGTTATGACAAAATAATGCATCTTTTTCTTTGTTTTATTTTACTAATTTAAGCCATTTGCTTTGTGAATAACATACCATAGATCTGAGGTACTCTGTGGGGCCGGTGGTATCTGCCCTGAATGCTGTGTCCCATGTCTAGGACAGGGGTTTGGGGTCTTTTCTCCCCATGCACTGCAGAATTACCCACCACGACCTTTGACTACAAGTCTAACAAACTGCAAGGACACCTCCTCTTCCCATGGACCCTAACACCTTTCTTGTGTATACCTGAAATTCTTTACTGAACATCTGTCCATGGACTCTCACCAACTGACTTGCTCTTCATTCATATCTCAGGTAGGAAGTTTCCTCCCACTTTGGCCTGTTTGATCCTTAGCTGGGTGGACTGCAAGGTCCACACTGTCAGCTGTACCCCCAAAGTGTGCCGATGGGTACTTCCCAATTGCCAACAATGACAGTGTTCCCTTAATCTCCTCATTTTAAAATGTCTTCAACTTCTTTTCTTCCCCATTTTGAGTGTAATGGAACTCAGTAAGAGGCATGGCACAGTCCCACCTTTACCTCCTTGGCCTCTAGCACTCAGAAATCGCTGCATGCACCTCTGATTGTCACTCTTACACTTGAAGATAGGAGCCCCAGGGCATCCTTCAGAGCCAGGGAAAAACACAGGTCAAAGACTGGCAAAGATACAACATGTGGATGCTTCCCAGTCCAACAGCTCCAAGCCAGTGTCCAGGTGAGAGCAGAATTACTGTTTATAAAGAGGTGCCCCACAACAATGAGGTTTACTTCTGACATGAAAAATCGAGCAATCACACAAAAACAGCACAGCAAAATTAACAAGCTATTGTACCAACTAGCCTGGGAACTCACAGCAGCCCAGCAAGGAAGGAAGGATGTTTTCCTCCAGCCCTCCCACAGGATGATAATCACCCAAAACTGGTAGCACCAACTGGTGCCCAGAACACGTTTGGGAATCCTGTTCCACCATCAACTGTCAGCACTCCAGCAAAGCATCGCAATTTAAGTATAGTGTGCTGTAGCACTCACAGGTTTGCTTGACTGCTGTTGTTTTTTCTGGACCAAGAGGATACCGAGACCTGAATCAGGACCCCACAGCCAGCTCCCAACAGTACTGTTGAGTGAGATTTTGTGGTCACAGCCTGGCAAATACAGTGTTCCCCAGGGCTCAGTTTTCAGGCCGGTGCTGTTTAACATCTTTATAGATGACCTGGATGAGGGGATTGAGGGCACCCTCAGTAAATCTGCAGATGACACCAAGTTAGGTGGGAATGTTGATCTGCTTGAGCGTAGGAAGGCTCTGGAGAGGGACCTGCACAGGCTGGATTGATGGGCTAAGATCAACAGCATGAGGTTCAACAAGACCAAGTGCCAGGTCCTACATTTCGACCACAAAAACCCCATGCAGCATTACAGGCTGCGGGAAGAGTGGTTAGAAAGTGGTCAAGCAGAAAAAGACCTGAGGTTGTTGGTAGACAGCTGGCTGAACATGAGCCAGCAGTGTGCCCAGGTGGCCAAGGCGACCAGTGGCATCCTGGCTTGTATCAGGAACAGCATGGCCAGCAGGACTAAGGCAGTGATCGTCCCCCTGTGCTCTGCACTGGTGAGGCTGCGCCTCGAGTGCCGTGTCCAGTTCTGGGCCCCCCACTTCAAGAAAGACATTGAGATGCTGGAGTGTGTCCAGAGAAGGGCAACAAAGGTGATGAAGGGCCTGGAGAACAAGTCTGATGGGGAGCGGCTGAGGGAGCTGGGGTTGTTTAGTATGGAGAAGAGGAGGCTGAGGAGAGACCTGATCTCTCTCTACAACGACCTGAAAGGAGGTTGTAGTGAGGTGGGGGGTCGGCCTCTTCTCCCAGGCAACTAGTGACAGGACAAGAGGGCACAGTCTGAAACTGCACCAGGGGAAGTTCAGGTTAGAAATGAAGAGGCATTTCTTCACAGAAAGGGTTGTTAGGCATTGGAATGGACTACCCAGGGAGGTGGTGGACTCACCATCCCTAGAGGTGTTTAAGAAAAGACTGGACATGGCACTTAGTGCCATGATCTAGTTGACATAGTGGTGTTAGGGCAAAGGTGGGACTCGATGATCCCAGATGTCTCTTCCAACCAAACCGATTCTGTGATTCTGAGAATAAAGGTACTCAGGAAGTCACAGCTCTTAGTTTTGTTCATTCCACAATGCTCCTTCACTCTGTAGGTGCAATGGGCAACCTGCATGCTTGCATCTGTATTTTGTATCATGGTGGTGTTTGCAAAGGATGACAGCACATCAAATCCCTTCTCATCAGCAATCCTCTGCAGACACCGCTGAGTATGTCAGAGGCCACATCCCATGTTCCAGATGTGTAAACTCTCACAAGCTGGAATTGCAATGAGGCACACCTGGATGCATGCCAGCATTTAAATAAGCTGGTGACATCTGGTCAGGGCTGCCAAGGCACACAGATAAACAGGCTGGGCCAGCCACAGAGCCGCACAGCATGCAGTACCAGAGAGATGGAGATGCACAAAGCAGCCCAATTAACTCACCAAACTGAGCAGAACGGGGGCCTAGTGCTTTTGAAGGGGATTTGGGCAGGCTAGGATATCAAAAACTGGAATATTGTACACAGATACCAGAATTCATGTAACGATAACCTACACTGTTGCTTTAGGCAACTCTCCCATACTGATCAGAAACTGCTTCTCTTCCCATCCTGCCTGACAGGTCATCTCTGACTGGATTCACCCGGTTTCTCTGCAGAGCCCAGGGAGCAGCCATATATCTTTGTGCGGTTGCAGAAGCCGCTCAGGAGGATGCGGAGTGGCACGTGCATGAGAGGAGAGCTCCAGGCACCCCTGAGAGCTTCTGAAGGATGTTCCCTAAAAGGCTTCCCACTCTCCAAGGCACGGCCGGCCGTAGCACGCTTGTCTCCGGCTATATGACAGCTCACAAGCGGGGCTGTGAGAATGCCCATACAGAACTCCCAAACCATAAAGCTATGTTTCAACCTTGAGTCTGAGCTCCAGAAGAACAAAAAGGGAAACTAATGCTGGCTCCCCTGAGCACTTCCTGCCTCTGAAGATCAGAGCTGCCACAGTCCCACTCCAGAAGAAAGGATGTTTTGGCCGGACTCCAAATTATTAGAGCTTTATAGGCCAAAAGCAAACACATTAAAAGTTCTCGTAAGCCAGCTGGCAGGCAATTATTTAAGCAGCTTATCACATTCCCTACTATCTACAGTTTCTGAAAAAATTTATGAGGAAACTCTAGATAACTTAATTGCAATTACCTAGCGCAGAGGTGAGAAAGGCCAAGAGCCAGGGAATGAGGCTGTTGCACCTCGGAGAAAAGGGCCCGATGTTCTCAGACATAACGATAAGTATAATGCATTACCGGGATGAGAGGTCAGGAACACACCAGACCTGTGAAGCTCTGAAACAAAGGGTAGGCTAAATTGATCACACCACAGGGCCATGGTTCCTCGCATTTCTCTGCCCATGCTGGCTCCAACACCCCTGCGACTTGGGAACACGGGAGCCCACAGCGGCAGTCCCCGGGATCCCAGCGCAGGTTTGGTGAAAGCCTGCACAACAGCAGCACAGCCGGTCCACGCCTGAACCCAGCAGAGCACAGGACGAGGAAAGGGCCTCAGGTCCCTGTTCTTGCCTCCAGCTAAAGAACAAGCGAAAATGAGATCCTACAGAAGGAGCTGACTCTGAAACAAGTGGAAAATACAAGGCCTCAGCTGTGACCAGGAGCCTAACCCAGCGTACAGAAGGGCAGTGTTTCCAAGAGGAACTTGACTTCAGTGCAACCATTAGATATTAGCTAACATTTCCATGCTGCTCTGTCTCCTTCCCATCTGTTCATGCCACTTATTAAACCAACACACACTGAAGACCGTTGACCTTTAGGATAAGGAATTTGATTTCCCAGCACAGTGTCCAGCACTCAGCGCTTCAGTTTCAGGCTGAACCGAGTGCCCAGGCACCTTTAAAGGAGCGTTAATGAAGCCCAGTGACATTTTCATATGCATGTAAATGCGCACACAGCAACAAGGCAATGACTAGGCTGGCAAGGAGACTCAGACGCTGCTTTGGGCTATGTGGGCAAGCAATGCTCCCCCTTCATGCAAACAGACAATAAACTGAAGTGTAGCAGAACAAGGATACTGTTGTCCAAGCCCATCCCAGGCCTTGGATGAGAACAGGACAGGGTGTTATGTGCAAACATACAAAATCACTGCAAATGCAACACAGCCTTGAGTTCGGGTCTGGATCTGTGCCTGACAGGGCTTGGACTGAGTATGGGGTTAAACACAAGTCTGGGTCTCAAAGACTTTAGAGAAGGGCTGTGGAAAAGGGAATGTTTGAGTAAGATTGTGCCCTGCTCCAGGCTATCTTCAGAGAAAAGTAGCCACATGTTCAGACTTGGCTTTAACTCTGAAATCAACCATTTTTTCTGCATGACCCTCATCAAGTCACTTTGACTTTTTGCCATTAAGTCATGTTTACAGCGAACATTTTCCTATTTGCAGTAAAACATAGATGGCAATTGTGTCTCCTTGCATTGCCTGTTTACAATGTGAGCAATTGTGCAGTGACACTCTATCAAGCCATTTTAGCAAGATGTCTCATGCCTTTTTCCAGCACATCCTGCCTTCCAGGCCCATGGCTTTTTCCCTTCCACTCATACCACCCCTGCAACACCAAATAGCCGACATGAACACTGAGTGCTTGGCAAAGCATTTAAGCACTGCTTGAACCGAACATTAAATGCATTCATTAAACAGACAGATGTTTCCCTTTTGAAATTGAACACTTGGGCACACTGCAATCATCATTCTCAGTTATGAAGAGCCAGGCAGAGGTTAGAGAGACCACAAACAGAAGAGAGACCCACACAAATCATCTTTTGTCATGTTCAGTAACATTTGGTAAGGAGGTTAAGACAACCAGCTTTCATTTCCAATCTTTAAGTCAGCATGCTATAAGACCACACGCATAGCACACAAGCTTTACTAGCTAACTTGCACTTCTCTCCAGAAGAGAGGAAATAGGGGCAAAAGCACAGTCATGGAGTATACTTTAAAAAAAAAAAAAAGCCAGCTTTGTGGTGATATACCTGCAAAGCAAGGGATTGATCTGCTAGCACTATTTGTGGATGACGGGAAGTGCTGGTGTAAAACTTACACTTCAGGCTTTGCTTTAACACAATCACTTGAGGGAGGGCATAAGGAGCTGGGAGATTACATCCTAAGGACAACTGTCAGCATATAACAAATAAATTCAGTCATTTGGACTGATCCAGGCCATGTTTAAAATGCTTTATCCAAAAGAGTGTTGTAAGTATCAACTGCACAGAGCATACTCATCCCTTTACCAGGTCCAGCATTTTAGGCATTCCCTGCTCAAACGTGCCACACTGAGCACCATCTTTTCATCCCTCCTTCCAGAGCAACGCTCTGCCTCAACAGCAGTGCCCCCAGATAAGCACAGCAAGTGCCATCAGGATTGGTCCCACTTAGCAGAGAACACTACAGCACTGCTGTGAATCATGCTGGATACAAGGCATCAGCCCTCAACTGTATGTATTTGCAAGTCTACAAGAATTACCACTCAAAGGACACTCAGTTTGCAGCTCCACACCGCATTTTGGAAAAAAAAAAAAAAAAAAAAAGGAAGAGATATTACAGCCTTTTAGCAGTCATCCGACAACACTGTTCCAATGAGGTGCTCATACAGTCTCCACTATTTTATTGGCAGCAATCACAGAATGGTTATGTATACAAAAGTACATGCCAAAGGTGCATTATGCAAAGCTGACATGGTATTTGTATTTAGAAAGCAAGAATAACGCACGTAGAGTGGACAAAACAAGGAAGAAAGAGGGCTGGATGTGAAGCAAGTCTATCTAGTGCCATCACCCTACCAAACCTTGCAACTGCCAAGCGCCGGGTGTTAGGTCTCCCTTTGCGGCGGCCGGAGGAACGAGCCAGCCTGGGCGCAGCACACCTCGTACCTCTGCAGGCAGCGAGCGGCTGCGCCAGGGCAGGGGCAGGGCTGCGAGGCGGGCACTTAATTTTGCTACCTTGAGCGCAGGGTCACGCTTCCTTAGGGAGCAGCCCCCTTCCCCGAGGGCAGGTGGTTTGGAGC
>NW_009617242.1:0-1663 GCF_000690535.1 Cariama cristata | reverse complement strand
GGCCGGATTCAGCCTGGCACTGCCGAGGAAGAGCGCCAGAGAAATAAAGCCCTGTTTATCGCTGTCAGGGCTGCTGAATCTGAGTGGCTAACGCATGCGACTCAGAAATAACTACCTTTTTATAGAAGTAATAACTATCTTTTCATAGAAGTAGTGGTGGGAGTAAAGGAGGTGTTGGGCGTTGTCTTCTAAGGTGGCTACTGCTCAGACGCTGGCTGGGCATTGCTCTGCTTGTAGGAGGTGGTGAGTGATTGCCTTTCCACCATTTCTTGTTTATGTATCTAATATGTATATATTGTATAAATAATACTCTACCTTCTTCCACCTTATCTGTGCATTCATCAAGATTCCACACTATCACACGTTCACGAGAAGCAGAGCAGACGAGAAGTGGATTGATTTTACTTCCAAATGACACTGCAGAAATTGAGTAATGATGTCCTGACAAACGTAATGGCTGACAAGACTAGATAAAGAGGACTTCAATGAGTCACGTCAAACTAAGATTATGAATGATACAAAATTACAAATGGATAAGGTACATGCATTTAACAAAACAATAATTTTTTTTTATTGTTTCAAAATCACTTAACTACAACGAAGTTGTACTGGGTTTGACTGGGATGGAGTTAACTATCTTTGTAGCAGCTTGCATGGTGCAGTGCCTTGGATTTTGTGACAAAAACAGTGTTGGTAACACACCAATGTTTTGGCTGTTGCCAAACACTGCTTGTACAGCATCAAGGCTTTCTGTTTTTCCTGCTCTGTCCCAGCCCCCCCCACCTCCAGCGAACAGGCTGGGGGTGCACAAGAGACTGGGAGAGGACACAGCTGGAACTGCTGACCCAAACTGGGAAAGGGATTTTCCCTGCCGTATGATGTCGTGCTCAGCAATAAAAGTGAGGTATTGGATGAAGAAAGTGTTTGCGGGGCTGGAGGGTTGGCTTCTAAGGTGGCTGTTGCTTGAAGTCTGTATGGGGACTGGTCTGCCTGAAGGGTGTGGTGACTGACTGCCTTCATATCACTTCTTTTTTCCTCTTTCCTTCACTCGTTAAACTATCTTTATCTCACCCGTGACTTCTTCTCACTTTTGCCCATCCAATTCTCTCCTCCAGCCCACTGGGAAGGAGTGAGCAGAGGACTGGGCGGTGGTTTAGATGTCAGCCAGGGTCAACCCACCACAACAGTTTATATTGATTCTCATCACAATAACAAAGCTCCTAACAAATGCTAGTATCTTCCAGCATTACAGTGAACCCTGACACTCCTACACTACCCTCAAATATTGTGTTTACATCTTCCTTTTAAGTCTTCTGAAATAGCCACCTATGAAGGGATATGTTCCGGTTTTACCTGAGCAGTCGCTGTATTCCAGACGCATAACTCATTTTGATTCAGAGGGAAAGCACAGCGATGGTGACCACACGCCAGCTGAACGAGGGGCTCTGACAGTTTGGATTTAAACAAGTGTTTTTCGCAGACAAGGTCAGGATTGCAGCTCCCTCCAGCAGAAGAACGGTCCCCGTCACTCTCCACCCTACGGCTGAACAAGGCCCCGCGGCAGAGCCCCACGGGAGGGCCGGCTTCGCTTCACCGCCTGGCAGAGCGGGGGTCCCAGCACCGCACACCTTGCCGCCGGGGCACCCCTAAGTGGGGAGGCGGA
>NW_009617241.1:47299-72120 GCF_000690535.1 Cariama cristata | reverse complement strand
CGGCCGGGGTCTGGGCAGGGGGCGGGCAGGGCAGGACTGGGAAGGGAGCAGGCGGGGACCAGCCAGGCAGGGACACTTGTTGATGTCCCCCACTCCTTCTCCTCTCCTGGGGGTTCCCTGGCCTCGGGTACAGCGAGGCAGGGAGGTACCCAGGCACTTCAGTGCTTACTTCTGCTCTAACATCAAACCCACCCTCCTTCGGTGCTTCCCAGCGGAGGCCGGTACCCCAATGGTTAACATACACCACGGCGGGTATGGGTGGGAGCCCACTCGAGCAAGGAGCACTCCAGAAAAAAACCCAGCTTTTTGTCTTGTCTCTTAAAACTGAAGGAATTGGAAGAACGGGTGATGGGAAAAGTCACTTAAGAATGTTGAAGGGCTCAGTTGGGGAAGAAGGTTGGTTTGTAAAATGAAGCTTTTGACTGGAGCTACTCGGATGATGCCAGTGAATCACGGGGGGAAATGTTTGACAAGAGGAACTGATACCTGTGTCTGAGGTGCTTAAATTTTATTTTCTTTCTTTGTCTTCTCTGAGAGAGAGCAAAGTAACAAATACAACCCAAGTGAATGCCCTTCATTTCAGAAGGAAATTCTCCATCCATTTCAGTCTATTTATGTGAAAGAAGAAATTAAATACTTTGGGTCAGCCTTACGTGAAATGAAAGAAAGATCAGCAGTGGAACCACATTTGTGGGAGGGGGCCAATGTGATCAGTGTATAAAGCTCTTCTGCATTAGAATATATTTGCTTTAAGCATGTGACTGCTTATTCTCTTCTGGTTTTATGTATGTGTATTTATAGATCTTCAGAGACAAACGACTTCTACAAACTAATTACAGTGTGTTGCCCAGAGCACAAGGTACACATTATTCCATGCCATGAAATGCACGGATACTCTCATGGATACCTAAAATCTGCTGCCATGTCACAGCTGCTCCACAAGCAAAGAGATCTGTCGCAAACAGGCAACTACCCAGGCCAGGGTCGAAGCTAGCAATTGGCAATCTCCATGCACCCAAGCTCTTGCCAGCCACTGCCCAGGCTCCCTAAAGCAGACCTGCCATTACGCACAGAAAACAACAGAACGGAGGTGTTTAAGTCAACAGTTTTACTAGGGCATTAACAGAATACAAGAAAAGAGAGTGAAGAAATGTGCCAGGGCTCTTTGCACCTATTTTGTTCAGGAAGTTACCTTCCAAATGTTCTGGCTAATAAATACAGTTAACTTCTTTTTTCTCCACCACGCGCTTTATTTGTAACCCACATGATTTACTGCTAAGGAACCTTTAGGGCTTAAAATACTGGACTAGACTACTAAGTTGATGAGTGGTTCAATATAATTAGAATGAATCTGCTTTTGCGTCCCTTGACACAACTCACAAATGCCAAGTCATCTCTAACAACAAATGACAAATCTATATGCTGTGTATAGCCAAGAGAGAGGACAAGGGCATTGATTATAACGGGTTCATTGATTCTAACAAGTTCAAAGTCACCAGATAACTCAAGATGGGGAATCTCCAACAAAAAGAGATGCCGTACCCTTTTCACATTGGTTCGCCTCTTACGGAACAGCTTTGGAGTGGAAGCTAAATAAAGCCTACTGGAGACAGGAGCCATCCTTCACCAGGAAGGCTAATGGACTGGACTGTGATCGTACAGCAACGTACATCAGAAATAACCCACCGGTGTTACCGGAGTTACAGCTGTGAAGAACTGACCTGAGAAGAGGAGTGAGTCAGCCACTTTGGGGCTTTGCCAGAATCTCAGAAAAACTCACAACAGCTCCCAAGCTTGCTACGGCTGCCCAAACCTGCTCTGCCCACTGTGCATCAGAGTCCCAGGGCAGGGTAAATTTAGCATAGCTGTCTCAGCACAACCTCCCTGCTCCCGCTGCAGCACGAGCTGGGTATCACACAGCCGCAGTGATACTCTTGCCCGTCCCAGGCCCAAGAACTGGTGTAAGCTCATGAAACCCTGAAGCTTTTCCAGCTTATGCTGGTGACCAGGTGGACCTTGAAAGTGTGAAGGTGGAACAGTTCTTCCAGTTGTGCATCTACTTACAGCAGCTCATGAGCTCTTCTCACTTGAAATTTTCTCCCCGCTGAGTACAAGGGGGACTCCCTGCCAGTGCCTGGGGAACGCACACCCCTGCGTGGCCCCAGTGGAGCTGCATCCTTGACCCCCCTGTGTGGTGGCTGGCCCCCAACCAAAGGGCGCTTTACTTTCCTAGCAGTGCATATCCCGACATACCTGATGTGTCCCAGCTGCCGCGGTTTCACCTAAAGGCCTGTTTTGAGGACATAGCAGCTTTTTCCTCCCCGCTGTGCTTGAGCAGCAGGTAGGTGGGATGGGGTCTGCGCACTTCACAGAGATGAAACAAAATTAGGGCTTGTCTCAGTCAAGCGGGGGCTGGGCTGGTGCTACCGGGGTGGATTGTCTGGGTGCCGCTTGTGTCAGGTGAGCTGGGAGCACATCCCAGCTCAATGTTAGGGGGGGAACACTGACACTGGTGAAATGGTTTCCCACTGGTTTTGCTGGGAGGTGTTGGTTGGACTGCCCTTGAAAAGAACTGGGTAAAACTCACCTTCGTTGACACTTATCCCTTCTGCCTCTCACACTTTTCGATTGATGGCATGGAGATGGGGGTAAGAGAGGCTCCCCGAGCCCTTGCATTCCCCCTCCACAGGCCCCTGCTGCCACTGCAACCCGTGAGGCTCCGTGGGAGCATTTCTAACGCTTGCTAAAAACGGGAGTAATACTGAAAACTGCTTCTCTGAGTCTCTCTTGCCGTCAGGAGATAGTAACAGCATCACCGTTTGCTAATTTGTATTGGACAAAAAAAGATGTCCATCCTTCTCTGGGATATTTTCTTACAAATCTCTAACCCAGCAACAAAACCCCCCAAATCTTGGGTGCCATCGGTTTTGGGGACCACTGAGCCGGCTTTGCTGCTCCCTCTGCTGGTGGCCGCTCCGTCCCCGGGCCATCGCTGCTCCGGCACCGTGGTTTTGGGGGGGACACGAGCTATTTCTGGCACTGCCGTCCTGGTCCTCCACATAGCTTCTGCATGATGTTCGTTGATGTCAGCGCATTGGCGCGGCTGTGAATCCAGGAGGAGATCAGAGGCCAACGCTGTGCACGGCCAAAGACAGTACAGAGAGGATGCCAAGTGCACTTCAGAGTCTTTGAAAAATAACAAAACAAATAAAAAACTTCTGGGAATTGATGTTTGTTGTTTGTGATTACTTTTATGAGAGTGAAAACCTTTATTCTCCTGCTATTCTTCCCTCTCCATCAAAGAATGAAACATTTAAACTATTTCAAGTGTCCTTTGGAGGATTTTAAATGGAGAATGCGTGCATTTTTATGCCTGAGAATATTCACTGACGTCTGTTTTCATAAACAGATATGTGCCAAATTCCTTATCTTCTGTCCTTTTTATTGGAAGCCTCTTAGATTGAGTGCTCCGGAACTGTAGTGCTTGAAATAAAAAGATAATTTTGTACAGAAGAATTTGTCTGATACGATGTTCACTCACTCAAGAACTATGAAACACCATTTTGGCATTAGTGTGATTGAAAAATCTGTCTTTCAGATATCTTTGCTTTTGCGCAGAAGTGCAGGCAAGCAGCAGGCTGGGGAATGCAGGGCTGAACGTGCTCCTGCGGGGACTTTACTCAAAACCAAGACCACAGCAGGTGAATTTGACCCTGTCTCATTAAAAGAAGAATCACTAAATGGAGATGTACTACATAATAAAGTGGGATATTTAGAAGAAGAAATCGGTGCTGTGGATCTCTAATTCACTGCACGAATTTACAGACAAGATTTTGAAGTGGTACTAAGCACAAAGTCAAGTCTTTGAGAAGTTCAGGACTTAGCAAGGGTGGCAGCTGACACGCAGAGCAACCGTCTGACACTGCCTACATCCAGCCCTTCTCTCCCCCGAACTGCCATCAGGGACACTTGAAGCAGTGGTAGGATTTCCTCCATGTCCACGTTTGTGTGCTGGTTTCACCCTCTTGATTAATACAGGCGCCATCAACCCTGGGAAGAAATAATTAGAACCAGACTAAAAGCAAAGCCCAACTCAAGCAGATTTGGTAATTGAGGAAATCTGATGGTCTCACCAGGTCTGTGGGGCTCCATTTCATCCTGTTATAACTCTAGCAGTCTAAGCAGTTTGCTACCGATTCTACCGAGAAGGGAGGCAGATAAAACAATATTAAGAGCAGGGGCTGCTAAGGCAGTCAGCCCTCTATCCTTCTACCTGCACAGCTGCCAGATTTACATAACAATCTTGCTTCCCTGGTGCTCTATACCCAGGTGCAACAGGCTAATAAAGGGCTTTTTATATGACAAAGCTTTCTCGGTTCCATCAGCTGATTGCCATCTGGGGGAAGTCTCTGACAAAGGCTTTAAATTTGCCACTGTTCGCCTCTTCCCAGCTGCAGAGGGGAAATGCAGGGAGGCAGGCAGGAAGGAAAGGCTCTGAGAAGAAGCACTCTGGGGGCCCATGTCTGCTAGTGTCAGGGAGGAGAGAAAGATTTGGGAGAATACGATAGGAGGGAGTTTGTCTTTCTGACCAAGATGATTTAGTCTCAGCCTAGGTGATGCTTTACGTGTAGCTGTCACAAAGCAGGTATGCCTGGGATGAGGTTGAATTAGACCTTGAGCATATTTGCAACAAGGGCTTGGTGATGAAGTGTTATGTGTTTAAAACTAAGCTTTCCTATATTTTATATTTCTAATCAGGAAATCCTTAGGATTTCTGCTCTGTGGATTCAAGAGAGGATCAGCTGGGAGGCAGGGAGAGATGTGATCCTGGGTCTGAATGCTCTCCAGCAGCCTGCTTTAATGTTTTGATAGGATAAGAAAAATAATCTGTGAGCTGTTATTTATTTTGGGCAGCCTTTTAGAAGGAATCTCCACAACTAGAGTTGTAGAAAATCAGGCAGGCAGAGGCTCTGAGATGTTGTTAAACTCTGTCATGATCAGTTGCAAACTTTTTCTCTCTAGTAATCGTGCTTCACCTCTCTCTGTGCAGTGACTCATCTGGAAACAATCACTGCCCTCTCATCGCCGCTGACCATGTCTGTCTTTCTGTTTCCAGTATGTGTTCGCAGTGGAGAGCAACTTCAAGAAATGAAAGGTGACAATAGCTGGAGTTCAGCGCAAAGGCGGAGGTTAGGAGGTGAAATAGCTGCATCTCAGTTTTACTCTCAATTTTTGAAAGCCGCAAGCTTTTTGTGCGATAAATCACACAGCCGTTGCTAAGCCTTTCTTTGGACATGTGGTGCATCAAGGAAGAGGGAGAAAATGAAGGGATGTTGGTGGCTCGGGTCGCTGTTTGGGCTGGAGCATGAAACAAGCCGGAAAAATGCTGGTTAGTAGCTGAGACCACAGCAATGATATCTGTGTACAGATGGATGGAAAACTCCTTGGGCTAATGAGCTGCTCAGCAGCCCTGGTCCCTCATTTAAGACAAGGGGCTGGCTTGTCTGTGTGACCTGGACTGTGCTGCAGGCTGTAGAGGGCTTCGGCATGGAGCCTGTCAGTTCATTAAGGCTCAGGACAACATCTGATAGCTCGTGAAAAGTCCCAGTCAAACCTACCCACGGGCTGCAGGGTGAGAGCACTGGGCTGGAGACAAAAGCACCCGGTTCCCTCCTCCCTTCTCTGCTCTGCTTCTTTCCTGGACATGCCTTGGTTTCCTCACCTGCACAAGGGTGTTATGATATTTCCTTCTCTTTATAGTTTACTTGGATCCCTGTGGTTTTAAAGTGCTTTATAAGACCCAGACAGCCTTACAATGGTGTGATGGTGCAGAGAAAGCATCCTGATCTCCTGCCTTGTGCTCTGGTAAAGTCAGAGGTTTGGCTAGCTATGTTCATATAGCTTGAAGGAATAACATCATAGGTTGCGTCTACTTTTGGCAAGAGGGTCTTGAACAGACTGCAAAACTGGAGGGCCAGCAAATTTGGGCATCAGTCTAATTTGTCACCCTTTTTTTAGGCAACAGCGATATACAATAATGCAGCTGCCGAATAAAGTGATACCATCAGCTTCCAATTCTTCAACCTCTAGAGCAGATCCTTTCTTTCAGAAAATAATTCCCCTCCAGCCTGCATTTAATGTCTGCAGCTGGTACCTGCCACCATGCATGGAAGGTCAGGGCTGGGAGGTGTACTTTCCTGTCTGAGCTGGCACTGGATGGAGATGCTGAGAGTTAAAATGGATTTATAAAGCTCTCCTTAAATGCAATAAAAGAAACATCACTCTGCTTTTCAGCAGAGAATCCTTTCTAGCTGCAATCTGGGGCTGTCTGGTGCCTCAGAAATACCTCTGCCCAGCCAGAACTGTGAGTTACTCCTCCTTTCCTCTTGTTTTTTCCCTTGTACTCTTCAGAAAAGGGCTGAACATTTGCCCTTCACGTTCCTCAGTCCTGCTAGCAAACACCTGTGGCTCCTGAGCATTTAAGGAGTTTGACAGCCCACATTGTTGAATAAGCAGCCTCTTAGCTAAGGGCTCAGAAATGTAAGGAAGAAAGTCTTTGCTGATAAGGTCTAAAATTCTAGCAGCTATTTCTGTGGCAATGTGTTGGGAAAATGGAGGCCTTGGGAGATGTGGGAAATTAGAGTTGCCATAGACATGGGTCCAGGATCACTGAGCTACAACACAGCTGCTTAATATCACTGGAGAGGCAAAGATCTCTGGTACAGCCCAGCTGTTGGCCATCAGGAGATGCTCATGGGGGCATTGAAATGGGAGGATAAAGGGAATTCTTAGTTAAATGGTTAACAGCTGCCCTCCTCCTGCCTTTCTTCACCAGGGCTGCCCTCTCGCTATGAGTAAGTAGCTAAATCTCCAGCATCAAAGTTTGGTGGGTTTGTTTGTGTTTGGTTTTTTTTTTTTTTTGTAGAGGTCATGTTTAAAAAAAAAGGCATCGAGTCAGAAAGTGAGTATGAGGCAGATGCAACCTGCATGACTTTCTCCTTCTTTTTGCTTTCCTAGAAGTCTTTCCTGCTGCATTGGCAACAAGTCCTTCCCCTTTTTCACACTGCCTTTCCAATCTGAAGGAAGGACCCAGTATCTGATATTCAACTGTCCCTTGCTAAGGCTGGCAGAGACAGCGTCACTCAGCCTGATGTCTCCAGGCTGCTACTCTGCTGATGAGAGGTGACTGCCGCTGACGTGAGAGCCATTTGCTCACCAGCCTGTGAGGAAATTGCCGAGGTTTGCTGCTGGGGTATGCGATGATTGCCAACAGTGTCAGCAACACCACGGAGCTCTCTCTGATGGTGCATGGGCAGATGCTCCGCAGGAGATCTGCAGCACTCCGACACTGCCAGAGGGGACCTTGGCCCTGGGAGTCTGGGCACAGCTCAAGCACGAAGGATTACGAGCCTGATTTTCCCCTCATTGATCTGGGGACAAGCCAGAGCATTTCACTGAGCTCTGCAGATCCAGCCCAAATGAAGAGAAACAGTGGGGAAGGGAGAGCCCACATGGGAGGTCACCACCTCTGTGGGCTTTTCCTTCTGAGGTGCATCTCTCTGAGGTGTCCCTCCCCAGTTCATGTAAGCTTCAAGGGCAGCAGCTGCTGCTTTATAAGCAGATGCTGCCTAGGACAGTGTGGATCCCATCCCGCAGTAATTACTCTCTCTGGAAGCATTTCAGCCTGGCTCTTGTGCTGCACTTGGCCACAGCAAAAATATTGAGCCTGGCCTTCAGGTTGGGCAGTGAAATGCTGGTCCCTTCCAGAGCTGCTCACCCAGCTGCCTCTGCTCCTTCCCCTTCAAAAGGCCTCCAGCTCTTCAAAAAATACCCCTGGGCAGGAGCTTGTTTCCATCAGTTCCCTCCCCAGTTTCAAACCCCAGGTCACAAATAGGAAGGCTGGTTAAAATTTGGGTGAAGGATTGATTCGTTCCCTTTGATCACCTCAATAGCAGCATGCAATGCCTCTGTGCAAGTCTGATGTGCCAACCCCCCTCCTGAGAGTTTAATTGACCATCATAATTGTGGGGCTTCATTTTCCTCTGGAGTTTCTCCTTAAGGGGCAGATGAGGGTTAGAGACTTGGAGGGCATCTCTCATTCCCCATAAAATTGCAAAACAGCTATAAACAGCCAGCCCTGAAGTTTTCCTCCCAGAGATGCTCTGTAGCTCCCCAGACTTCTCTTGCTCTGAAGACCCCTTTACCCTTGGGAGTATTTTGGCTGGAGGAGGCAGCAGATAAAAGCCTGAAGCCAGCAGCAGTGCTGTGGATATGTCAGGAGCGATTGGGCTCTCTTGGTGCTGATGGTAATGGAGTGAGATCAGCCGCTGGCAAGAAGCTGGGGGGAACGTGTTCAGGAGTCAGGGCATAATCTCTGTCGCTGCCTGATTTTTTGTGGCATCTCTTTATTTATTTGTACTTGAAGTATTTTTTTGCCTTGTTTGTCTGTGGTCCTTTGTCCTCGCATCTGGAGAACAATGAAATTGTGGTGCGTTTCTGCAGCAGTGGCTGTAGATGGAGTTTGTGGCCATATAAGTACAAAGTATTACCCTTATAAATCATTTCATCGCTTTTCCTCCATGAAAAATGACCTGTCTCTATCAAACCCCAAAAAAGCACAAATAAAAATAATAATTTCTTTCAAATGCAGTTCGGCATTTTCGGATGTATGACACAGCGATCCCAGCAGGCTTGATTTGTCTGTGTTTGTGCCTGTTTTACTGAAGGGATGGCTGCAGGAGTAAAGTTTGTTGAGTTACATCATGACAATGAGAATCTGAGCCAACCCTCTTGTCCTGGCGGTGACGGATTTATTCCAGGCTAGAGGAGGTCTCACCATCTCCAACCTTCCTGACTTGCAACCAAGACAGTGGCCATTTCCAAACCATATTTTCTGTTCTTTTTGGAGTGAGGAGGTACTGTTTGGGACCTTTTTGTGTTCCCATTGTGCTCTTTGCCATGAGAACAGGATAGTTTCTAGTTAGTGTTCTTTACAGTCTGGAAAAAAATTATAAACTTTTTAGCAGACTCATAAATATCAACTTTGTGGCATCATGTGTTGTGGTTGGCTGCACAGTCACCTCTTCCTTATAAGTCCTTGAAACCAAAATAGAGGTAAGAGTTAGGAATGGCCAACTTGAGCATTGAGAAAAGGCTAGAGCAAAGCTGTGACCTTCAGACATCTCACCCAAAGGCAAGGATGGATCAGGGTTGACCTCTTACCAAGTGATTTCTCCTTGACAGAAAGGACTGGCAAGGTGGCATCGTCTTTGCCTTTTGCATCAGCAGTATGGTCTGTCTTATATCTAAGAAACAAAGGAGTGATTTGGGGACAGCTGTAATTGCATTTTTGGAATGAGTTCCTGTTCAGATTTAACACTAAGACATTATGGTTATGATGCGCATAATTTAAAAACAAAACAAGAATAACATCTTTTAGCCTGCTGTGGCCCGGTTAAGGGGTCGGAGATATGTTGCGCTCCAAGGGAGAGGGTGGAAAAGAGAAGAGGGTGCAAAGGACAAGTGGACTATTTTGAAATACAACTAAAAAGGAGGAGAAAAGAAAACAAGAAAGCAGAGCAAAGAGAAAAGCCAGAGGCTATCCATAGGAATAATGGCACTTTGTTCATTCCAAACTTATCATAATTTCTAGACCCTGATTTACTCAGATCCTTTTGTTTGGAGTCCAGCTGCATTTCTGGTGCATGATAAAGGGATCACGTGCTTTTATGTGTTTCTTTAAGCTTTTACCCTTTTCTGACCCACTACATCACTCTTAGGATCTGTCTAAGAAGCCTGGAGTTGGCAGGACTCAAGCTGAGCAAACATCTCTCAGTTGGTGAAAGGAATCTCTGGAAAGATCTTGCAAGTTGAATCTTATCACCTTGTTCTGCCTACAAGGGACTTTCATTTTATGTTAGCCCTCAAAGCAAGAAGGCAGTATTCTCCCAATACCAAAACCAAGCAACCCTCAGCCTGTGTGCTCCTGCCCAGTCGCCAACCTTTGTTCATGCCAGTTTCCTGGAGATTTGCAGGGAATTAATAACTTGATTGATCTGCCCAGTGAGGGACGTCTCAGCAGGGATTTCCTTGTTTGATTTTATTGGCAAACATGGTAACATTTTTACCCAGCTCGTGGAAAGAAATGTCCCTTTCCATTCCTGACATCCACACCCATTACATCCTTCAGCATACGGCCAGCTGAGGACTAGTGCTAATTCACACCCTACTCTTGGGCAAACACAATTTCTAGGGTAATATTCAGGTGTCCAGACTACTCGAGGCAGGCTTCTACATGCTGTAGTGATCTGTCAGGCTGTCCAACAGTAAAGGTGGTAAGACCTACAAAGCCCGTTGTGCACCCTGAGGCATAGGGGCAGAAGGTCTTTGATGATCTGGGCTACGGTTAGCGACGTGGCTGGGTGCTGTCTTAGTGGTGTGCGATGGGAATGACCATCACTTCCACTATGAGGACACACGTGTAGCTATCTTCCCTAGCCAGTGATGGCACGTGTTAGGTGGAGAAGGGGAGGAGCTGGTCCCTGGCTGGATCAGGAGCACAAGGGGGAATGGTCTCAGAGACTGGAGTGGTCTCTAGTAAAGGTCTCGTTTGGTGATTTCCACTGAAGAAATGGCAATATCATTGAGAATCTGCAGTTTGGTGATGGATGAAAGCTGCTTCTGCCGATGCTTGTACTGCAAGATTTTGTTTTCATCGATGAAAATGTGGAAATAGTCCCGGTCAGAGTAGATTTCAACCTGAAAGAGAGACTTAGGTGTTAGGCTCACCATGTGGCTACGTGTCCTCACTGGACCTTGCTGCCGTCATGTCAGTGAGTGCCCAGATTTGGGCACATGCATCTACAACCCACTGCAAATCCTGCCAGAGCTGGCAGACACACTGCTCACCCCCATTTTGGGCAAAAGGAGGGAATAGCTGAGTTCTTCAGTTACTCATTCTATCATTCTTCTATCATACCTTCTATCATTCAGTCACTTCATGACAGAAGAAACTGATGATAATGCAAAGCCTAAATTGAAAGGAAATGCAACATCCGAGGATTACGTCTGTGCCAGAGTTTGGGGGTAAATCAGCAGCAAATCAGGGTACAACAGAAATACTAACAGGAGACAGACCCAGAGAGGGGCTGTTACTGGGTATGGTGCTGGCAGGAAAGGCAGGGCTAGATCCATGAGGAGGACCCCATATCGGCTGGGTCACTTCTGTCCCACCCAGGGAGACCCGTGGGGTGACCCAGGTTTACCTGGAACGGCTCCTTTGCTTCAAAGGGGAAGGTGTTATTGACCTCTTCCTTCCCCCAGTGGCTGGCAAGGAAGGAGTTGCAGACGATTTTGGAGCTGGAGAAGCGAGGGTTAAAGTGGAGAGCGATTTGGTCTCCAGGATCACAGAGCAAATTAATTTCAAACCTAAGACAGTGAGAGAAAGAAGTGACGGAGAGCTGTGGAGCGATGCTGCTGGCTCTCGCGAGCCAGGAGAGCTGCGAGCAGAGAGAGTCCTTACGTGCTTGTGCTGGAACTGGTCTCTTCCAGCCAGGACACATCCCCTCTGGGTACATGGCCTCAAACTGCCAACGAGGAGGTGACAGCGAAGTATGGCAAGGTGGGGGAGGTGCACAGTCCTGCTTATTCCTTACACTGCACCATCTTTCTCTCCCTCCCATCATCTTCTCCTTTCTCCCACCTTCCCACGCAGGCACACTCTCTGTCCCTGCATTTTTCTCACTCCTAAATAATCTCAGAAGTTCTAGATTGATAAGAAATGAAATTGCTACAACATCCAGTTGATAAAGTGGGATTTGCTGTCCCCGAAGTCTTGCTTAAAGAGCTGGGTGGGATCAGGGAGCAAAAATTAAAGAAGAACCCAAATGCCCTCATTGTTGGCAGGACACAGGGACGGTCTGTTCCTCTCCCTGCCTGGACAATAAAAAATCTGAAGCAGAAAACCTTGTGATGCATTGAAGCAGGGTGTGAAAGACAAGGACTCATCAAGGAATGGGTGTAATGTGGCATCCAGCCCACCCTCATCCAGCGTTACATGGTTGACTCTTCCCATGAGGTCCTGGCTGATCCCCCATTTCACTTGCTCCCCCATCTCCAAGGTTAAACTTGACTTGTATGAAATCAGCTGGAAAATGTTACTTTTTGAATAATTCATAGTTTTATTAAATAACTCATTTTAACAAGAAGTGCTTGCCATTTCACCCCACTTTTTTTAGCACTGTAATGATCTTGCATTTCTGAGCATCCCACTCTCCCAAACTTAACGCTCACACTGGGAAAATCTCTCCAGCCTTGGCATCTCCACTGCCAGCTGCATGCCTGCCTCTTCCTCCCCACAGCTCAGGACTTTCATTCCCGTTTCTTTCTCTGCCGTGATTTCCCATTTCCAAAGCATTTCTGGGTTATGCACACATTTGGGCAGGAGCTGAGACATGACGATGGCCAACCTCACGCCCAGCTACTTTTGGAGGGCAGCTTTGGGAACCCGTGCATGGTCATTCAAAGGCTCTGACCACGCCAGCGTTCGCCCCTGGGAAACACAGAGAGCTGATGGAGCTGACTTTCCATTTTCAAATAGTGAGTGGTGATGGCAGCACTGAGGTTCACCTTTCCTTGACCCTTAGCTTGTCGTCATTATGACGACCCCAGCAAAAGACACACCACATACACAGGAAACAGCAGTTCCCTCTTTGCTGCCGGCTGTCCCGGTGGAGATGGATGGTAAAGCACACATCTCCTCTGCTAAAGCATCTGTTGTATTTTGGTCTCAGCTTAAACCCTTCAAGCCAGAAGTGCTGCCATTAGGGCAGCATTACCCCAGACCAGCCCTGGTAGAACCGAGATGAAAAATCTGTGCTATTGCCCTTCATCAAAAGCCATGAAGTGCACAGTTTTGCGATAGCCTGGACCGGACTGAAACAGAGAGGCAGCACCACAAATAGCATCCCCAAGTCTTTCAGGATTTCTACCTTTCTTGCCCTTATCTGTGCCGCTTTCCTTTTTCCACGCACCATCACCCCTCAGGCAGACCAGGCTGTGCCTGACCCTGTCCGAAGCACTTACCCGCAGTGCCATCCTGCTCGCCTGCCCCTGCGCCGCAGACCCACCCCGGGTGCGCGACCAGAGGCGTCTATATAGGGGCCACCGGCCAGGAGCCCACATGCGCAGGGATTAACATCAACGGCAGGCTGAGGTCTCCTTTTCAGAGCAGGCTGTCAGACATGGCTGGGAAATGGGGAGCAGCAAATCCCACTGCCCGGCCGGCGGGGTCAGCCCACTCATGCGTGCAGGGCTAATCCAGCCCCGCTGCTGCCCGCACAAAGGCAGCGTCGGCCAGGCAATCCGGAGCTCTGACGTGATGGAGCCAGTGTGCGGCAATGATGGGGTAGACGGGCATTCAGGCTGTGATCGGCGGGGGACAGATGTGCTTAATGCATGAAGGAAGGATGGGGAGTCACAAAGGTGGGGGAGATAGCGGGTGTCCCATCCACCGCAACGTCCAGAGAGAAGGGAGGTGGCAGAGGAGAAATGGTGGCTCCTACAGAGATTCAGCTTCACCTTGACCATCAGAGATTTCTTTTTCTCTGTTTACTTTTTTGTTCACTCTTTGTGGGTCAGAGCCTGCCCTGATACAAGCTGATGCCAACCCTATCACAGCTGCTTTTCTACCTCGTGGTGCCCCAAGGCTGGCGGGGCTGGGGATGCTGCTGTGCTGAGCTCAGCACGCCCCGGCTCCGTGTTTCCCTTCCCTGCCAGGGACAATATGGGGATTTGGGAACAGGGCGAGCGAGCCTTTGTCCGATATTTCCTGTCATGGAAAGGCACCAAGAAATGAGCAGTGATGAAATGAATTTCAGTGATGGGGGTTTTCATACGGACAGTCAGCATGTGCTAACATACAGCTGGGTGAAGCCGAGCCGGGGAAGGCAGGGATGGCTGCACATCCCCCTCTTCTTCACAGCGTAAATGCATTAAAAACAGATGCTGGCCCCATCCCTGCATGCACGGGAGGCTGTGATGCTCCCCGGCTGGTCCTACAGGAATCCATGGCTTTCACGGTTAAAACCTCCTTACTGTATGGGCCACAGTGCTGATGTTATTTAATGTGTTTATTTTATTTCCAGCAGATAAGCAGAATGAGAGCTACTATCCCAGGCTCTGGTGCCCTTGGCAGACAATTAAAAATGCGATGCAGCGGACGTAGAAGCCAACAGCCTCTCTCAGGGCTGAAAAAGCCAAGTCCCAGGCTGGGATTTGCCCGTTCAGACTCCTACAAAACCCAACCTTGTGAAGCTGAGCTCTCCCTGCTCAGCTCCCAGTTTTCCAGGCACCATTCCAGGGAGCACGGGAGCGAAGCTCTGTGCTACAGATGGCAGCATCGGGACGTGCAAGGGAGCCGTGAGCCAGTGGGAGAGGTGCCGAGATGATGGTGGCAGGGCCAGGGACATCCCACCCATCCCTCCTTGGGCTGCCGTAGGGTGCTGGACATTGGCCTCTCCAATCTGTCCAGCCACATGTCTCCCCTACTTATAGCCTGAACCCAAAGCTGTGTTTGCACCCCCCAAATCATCCCAGCTTGTTTCTTCTGCAATCCAGGCAAGGGACTGTGGGGAGAAGGGGCTGCTTTTGAGATACCCACCATGGCAGTGAGTAAAACCAGACAGCATTGCAGTCCTGCATGTAGGAAAGGAGTGAGCTGCAAGCTAAATAATTGTGCCAAGTTTATCATAATTATGCTAATGAAATGAGTGGACAGGTGAAGGTTTGGGCACCGCAGGGCAGGTCGGGGCGCAGTGGGACCTTGCCCAGCAAGCCATGATGGGACAAATACTGGCTCTGTTCTGTGCCCAGGGGCTGCGTCTCACCCACACGGTGAAGAAACCGATGCGAGCCACAACCTCCAGAGAAGCCGCTGTAGCCTTTTATTCTGTCTAGTAAAAGCAGGTGCTTGCCACAAACCTGTGCACACAGCCTGTCCTGGCAGGGTGATGTCCTGGCCATGCTGAGTCTCGTTCCAGCTCCCACCGCAGCCTCTGCTGATGCCACCACCAGCAACAGGCATGGAATTTGCTCCCCTGCTGCGAAAAGCTGCGTCAGGCCAAGCAGCGCTGGGAACCACAGGGCTGCCCTGTGGGAGAGGAATAAAAGCCAGTGAAGGCAAGTTTGGAGAGATGGGAAAGCACTTGAGGAAGGAGGAGGAATATAGTTTTGGGGACAGCAACTTCTGAGATACTCAGTGCTTCCCAAAATTCAAGGCTTTGCTTCCTGTTGGTGTTTCAGTGAGTGCAAGAAACGTTGCTGGAGAAAGATGCAAAAGCATGTGTTTCACCAGTAAGTGGTGCCCAAATACTGACTGGTTTTGCAGCTGTGCCTTTATTTGCTTTCTGCCTGTTGTGCCATTGCTTAGAAGCTGTGGTAGCATCTGTCTGTTTAGCAAGGAGGCAGGGACTGGAAACATGTTTAAAATCTCAGATGTGGGAAGCAGCACTAGGTGGTTAGCTCCTAATGCCATAACTTTTCCCTCTCTTCGGTGATGGATGGAAAAAAAACCCAAACACACTGAGTATGTGCCACTAGGATACAGAATAGACACACAGTCTGAGTTGGATGGAGTCTAGTGTAGGAAAGGAGATGATAAACTGATGGCTTGGTTAACCGCAGGGGTTGCATTAGCAGACCTGCCTATGCATTTGCCAACCATTTGGTCATACAACCATCAGAGTTTGCACTTTTCCTTAAGCTGTTATTATCCATGTCCTGCTCTTGGTTGTTCATCCCAAAATCTTTTTCCTGCTGCTCACAAAGTGGCAGAAACACTCAGCGAGGAGCTCAGCACCGCACTTCCCACAGGAGTTTTCATGCAAGGCTCCCCTGTGCTACACGGGGTGCGTTTCTGGACCAGTGATTATTTCCATTAGGCTCTAGAGGTCTCCAAACTCACAGCCTGGACCTTCAGCACCTGAACACAGTGCTTGCCTCTACACAACATACATCGATTTTCTCCTTGTCGCACTGCCTGGGTCTGCACTTCACCCACCTCGTGATGTTCCTGTATCTGACACCTGCTCAGGTTTTACTGTGAGCTGTTGTAGGAAAGAGGCGTCCATCCCATGATGAACTCAGTCGAGCCCAGGCATACTCTTCACACACTGGTATGTATTGTCCCATATCTGCCTTGTTCTGCCAGCCAGGAACATCAGCACACAGACCTGGCTGTGCCCATGCCTGCCTTATATTGCTATATACGTCCTCAGATATTATTGAGTCCTGTATCCTATTAATATTCACCCATATATGTACTCACACACATATCTATAGCATCCACTGAACCTCAGCAATATATACCTACTGGAGGCCTGTGATCACAAATCAACCCACAGTCCTTAAATACATCAATGCAAATGAGCCAGCCCAGTGCTCCTAGTCCACAGCCACATGTGGCCAGTGGACTCGCATGTGCAAAGCTGCTTTGGTACCTAATGGCCACAGGCACAGGGATGCAGCCAGAGCCAGGCTCCTCTTGGAATCATCCTTGGCTAACTCTCTTGGGAGTAGCTCAGGGGCCTCCAGACCTGCAGCCTTAAGGAATAATTTAAGATTAAACTAAGAAATGATGTATTTTTAGTGGTGGGATCTAACCACCAGACAGGCTGGGCACAGCAGTGAGGCTGCAAACGGTGCCATTGCAAATTTCCTCACTTTTTCTTCCTTTGAACATCCTTATCCAGCCACCAGCTGTTGCCTGTCTGAGGAGACCACCACGACTCCCTCCTCCAGCCCAAGGACTCAGGCCTTTTCCTCCATCTCTGGAGCCAGAGTGACTCCTTGCCTTTCCTAAAACCCCATGCTCTTTGTTTTAGGACAATAGTTTTACAGGAAAAAACCCATACCATGAGACAATAGCCCAGGTGCAAGCAGAGCCTCTCGGGCATTGCCCGCTGGCTGTGTGCTCCAGGCAGGCTCAGCTCCTTCCCAGAGGGTGAGGCTGGGTTACCCCAAATCCAGACGGGTCTCCCGAAGCCTTCTCCCACCAGACCAAATCAGGGGCTGTGATTTCCCCAGCACACACCTCTGTGTGAGGCTTCTCCAGACTTGCTTATCTGCTGCTTGGCAGTATTTATACCTCCTCCGCAGCCATTTCAGATTCTCCAGGGAATTCCTAAAACTCCCCCTTGCAATCGGGAGTCAACCCTCTGCTCCAACCACACTGCCTCGGGAACGTGTTACCCCAGGAAGGGTTTTGGTACATTGCTTTGCCCGCTCACCCCGATTCCCTTTCCCCCAGACCAAAAACTCTGCTTTAGCTCCCTGCTCCTGGTTGCTCTGCTTGGGATCTCTCTCCAACGCTGCTGTATACAAGCAGCATCCAGAGGCCGGCCGTCTCAGTGCCGGGGCTGAACGGTGCGAACACTCATCCAGGCTTTGGGCTGGAGAGAAAAAAAACCTGTTTACTGATACAACCCTTTTGAGTTAAACCTTGGTGCAACAGGCTGTGGTATCTCTGTATTTCTGCAATCTCACCCTGCTGTGCTTTATGGGACCAGCCAGAAGAGGGCTGGAGACTCCGTGCAAATCCCTGAAACAAATGATAATCATAAGAAAAATCACACGTGGATCTAACTCTAGAAGAGCCTGATGCAACACTCGTTGCTCCTTTGGGGGCCAGCTCCGCAGCCTGCACCTCTCACACCTGCTTTAAGGGGACTTCAGTCTCAACACGCGCTGCAGAAGGAGCCCCTTGCAGCTGCTCAGCCTAAACATCCAAGGCAGCTCCTTGGAGAGCAAGGAAAGAAAACATCACACCCTGTAAGGTGGCAAGAGAAACAGGGAGAAGCTAACACCGCCCGGCACACGCTGCCTGGTGTTGACCGAGCTTCATGTGCCTCGTTGTCAGCTCCACTAACGAGATGCTGGGAACAGCCTCGGTACTGGTGGCTTCTGAGACTGTTGTGATTGTCAAATTTTCCATTCTTTGGCTACTGCTTAGCATTTCCCATCATCCTCCCAGTTAGGCACTGGTGCTGGGGAAGGGGAGGGCACGTCCTCTCTGCCAGCACCCGTCTGGGCAGCTGCTGGGTATGAAATTCTGCTTTTACGCTTGTTGGCCGGTAAGTGAGAAAAGGAGCCTGGTCTGGTCCCAGGCAGAGCCGTTAATGTGAATCATTACAAGCAAAATCACTGCCTCTCATTGCACTCTTCCCCCCTCACCGGTGAGAGGGGAAGGCGATCCCACCGCACACCGGGGCCGTGAACCGGCACAAGTGCAACTGAGGCCAAGCCCGGAGCCGCTGCTGTCCCCGGCACAGCTCCCGCTTGCTGCTCCGAACTTCCCTTTCATGCGGCTTTGAAGAGCAGGGATGAAAGGCAAGGCAGTGGAAACACAAAGCACGCCTAGTTTATTTTATTTATGACTAGCCTCAGCTTAAAAGGAAACCAGCATTATCAGCTCCAGCACCGCTGGGTCAGATGAGTAAATGAGAGAGGGTTTCGTTTATGAGCTGGAGCTCCAATTTGCTCTTATATGGGCATCCTCACCAGGCATTGCTTGCTGCCACCTTGCTGCTCTACTCGTGTCATGGGGATGGCCAGGCTCCAGCCAGAAACCCAGCCAGGGTCCTCCAGAGGTGAAAGGCAAGAAGCAGAGACAGCAGTTGAGCTCAGGTTGTATCTACCCCTACTTCCTTGGCTCAGGGCAGCTACACGGGCTGCAATACAGACATCGCTGCGGCCAGCACGTCCCAGCCGGTCAGTACTCATACCTGCTGCATCGTTATCCAGCCAGGTTTTGTGAACTAGGACTTCATCTTTTCTTGCTCAGTTCCCCAGGGAGAAGGCAGTAAAGCTACGTCAAAGCAGCTCCCACTGCTCTCACCAGTGGCTCCAGCTGGAAAGGAGTGGTGGGTTTGGGGCATGGCTGGTGCTGGTCCTCACCCATCACTCCCACCCAGCACTGTGAGGTGCAGGCAGAAGGTAAACACACGACGTGGCATGGGCTGTTGTTTATTGCCCAGAGTTCCTGAAGTCGATGTTTGATAATCTGTAAATAATTGCCCCATTGTATATGCAGAGACCTGATTTATCCTGCTCCTCAGTGATACCTTCCAAACTCCTGGGGGAGACATCTGTCTCCCTCTTCCCAGTGATTAATGGGGAAGGAGGAGAGCTGGCACCGGGCCTCGCCGTGCTCCTCAGAGTCAGTGTGTGGGTGTACTGCGTGTCCTCCCATGGTGGTCTCTGCCTCAGAGCTAAAGCAATGACAGATCCTCAGGAGGAGGGGGGATACATGTGAACTCTCCCTGCTTAGTTTTATGTTGAATTCCTGGTTCTTGGTGAACGGCATCAGCATTGCCAAAGCCCCCTCCATCCCCCTGCTAACTCTTGCCAATTCAGAAGTGTTTCCTAGCAGCTTCCCAGGTGAGGTTAGTCTTCAGGGGCCAGGTTTCCTCAGTTTGAGCAGCTCTTATTCTGTGTCAAATGATTTACTGCCCCAGAACACGAGGAGAAGGTACATCACTAGAGGGGCTGCAGCTTGGCGGCATGCTCTGCTCCTGCGCTCGGCTATGCACGCAAGTAACAGCACGACCGTCTGTTGCTGATGAGCTTCCCTGCAAGCTTCGTGCCAGCTCCTTGGCCAGGGAGACCGCACGGCAACAGGCCTGAGCACGGCACAGGTGGGCCACGCTCCGCATATCAAAGTCTGGATTCCTCCCCGGGGGACCAACGCGTGGGTTGGAGCAGCAGTCGCGCGCCTGCAGATAGGTTTGGAGGAGATGCGGAGGAGAGGGAAGCCTGGAGCTGGGGGGAAGGAGGGAGGCAGCCTGCAAGGTTTGGGGGATGCTCTAGGGTTCAGGGAATGGCCAGGCACAGGTGCATCCCTTGTGCTGGAGCCCTGCTGGCTCTTGGCAGGTTTCATGAAGACGGTTTGGGTCTAGGGGCATCAGGATTTGTGTAGCTCTGCTTTTCCCATGTTTTTTATTGAGATTTATTAACAGAAGGAGTCGTAGTCAGGTGCTGGCATCATACAAATCTTCCCATGCCCATGTTTGATATCCCCATCAGCCCTGAAAATAGCTGTCCTACATGCTGGGTCCTAGAGAAGGTCCAGTTTGGGGTCAGATGACGACTGGCACCAAAGGAGGCAGAAAAAGCTCAAAAAAGGAGAAAACGGTGAGACCGTCAGTGTCACAAACCTTCCGGCCAGCTGCTCAGCCCAGCCCTGGGTGACCTTTCCCAGACACACAAAAGTGCAAATAATATTTACCCAGGAGGAAGATGCACCAAGCCCAGAGACAGCACAGCCCCTTCCCAGCAGGCAGCCAGCCTGGGAAGCTCTGCCCAGGGAGCCACCATCCATCTTGGATGGCAAGACGTGCCGGAGATGGTGTTGCCTCTGACCAGGACGAGCAGTTTTGCCTCCAGGCAAATCCGTGGTGGGTAGCCCTGGAACACAATAGGATGGGCATCATGCTGGGCTCTTGGACCTGCTGCTGGAAGCATGAACTCCACCCCAAGGAGATCTCCAGGGAGCTTAGAGGGGTTTTAGTGGTATTTGTAGGGGAGGAACTCTGTGTTTTGTCAAGGAAAAGGGTTTAGGAAATGAGAGGCTTGCAGCTCTGGGCTCCAGAGCATGTCCTTCCTCCATCTCTGAGCATTTGATCACTCCTTGCACCACTGCCGCTTTCTTCTCTTGGTCGTGTTGCACTGAAACCACCAGGCTGTTCTCTGCCCTGCTGCATCAGTGGCATAAAGGGACTGGGAAGTTTGCAGAGGGGACATAGGGTCCACTTCCCCATCCCAGCCTCTGGGAGAAGGTGGGAGGACACGTGGGAAGTGAGTGGTGGGAAGGACAATTTCAGCCTGGCAGGGCCTGGCACACATCCAAAGGGTACCAGTACTAGCATGATCCCATACATATCTGCCTCAGGCCACGAAGACAACAAATCCCTGAGCTTGGAGACTTGGTCCTCTCCATGTGGGCTCTGACCTTTGCTGTGCAGGGCTGGTGGTTGAGAAGCACTGGGTGTTGCAGCAACTTGCAAGAGGCAGCTGGGGAGAAGGATGCGGCTTTCTGCTATTTCGGAGAGCAGGGAGGAAGAGGAAGGGCTGCTGACAAAGACCGAAACTAGAAAAATGACGACAATGACAAAAAAAACCTGCTCTCATTTAGGGAACTAAATGCATTTGTTTCCTGATGTGACCAGGATAGCTCAAACCGAGAGATGCAAGTTCAAGTTATTAAATTGCAGCTCCTCGTGTCCCAGGGCAAGGGTGGGCCCATTTCAGTTGGAAAGGACCAAACGCCCTACCAGACCCCTCGGTCCCTGACCTGCCCAGGGGCTGGGAGATGCCTTTAACCAAATGCCTGTCTCCTTTGCCCAGCTCCCCTCCATCCTCTTCCCTGGCCACTGTACAGGACTGGCTACCAGGAGTAGCTGCCTTGTGGTCACACCCCAGAGCCTGGGACTGCACCGGGGGAAGACAAGCAGGTGGTAGCCAATGGTACCATATTTTTGGAAGATTTTAGGGCACACGCTGGTGTTGAAGAATGAAGAAGGGGAAGTGTAGCCTTCCCTATAGCCAAGTTTGTTGCTAACCGTCCCGCTGCATGCTGCTCCAGAGCCGGAGGAGCAATGAGCCCAGCCTGCCCCCAGGAGCTCTGCTCCTCTCTGCCCCTTCCCGCAGTCAGACTCCCTGACCCTGCTCCAGCTCCTCATTTGCAGACAGTAAAATTGTTCTTCTTGAGACAAACAAGAAGACAGTCACTGCCCCAGGGAGCCTGTGGTCAAGGCAAGGAGATGCCACGTTATTTGGTTTGTTCTTTATTTTCATTTTGGCTTTTAGAGTTGCAGACGAGCTCCAGCCGCAAAGTCTGGAGGCAGGTCCAGCTTCCAGTGACTCCTGACTTGGGTGGAGGTTGAATCCAGGCTGCTGATTCAGTCCCTCTCTATTTCTAGTGCTGGATTTATACGTAATTTAATTCTGTATAGTTATGGATAGAACTGAGCAGAGCATGAGAATTTCAGCAGCTTTATAAATGAAGCATTCGTCAGTGCAAGATTTCAGCAAGAGGAAGGGATATAAACTGGCAGCCAGAGCGCAGTGTGAGGGGATGCCACGTGCCTGGCGAAAGGTTTAATCCACGAAAGGCTCAACCCAGACCCATCCACACCTCGACTGCAATCTTCTTGCTCATAGGGCAGCTCTGGGAAGAGGGGTTGTAGCCCCATCTGCATCTCAGTAGCAGCTCAGGAGAAGCCAAGCTGTGCTCAGGACCTGAGGACAGAGCTGCAGTTCTGCAATGTGCTGTATCCACCTTCCCCACTCCCGCCACGGCCGATGGTTTCCAACCCCTCGGGGCTGGGGAGCAGGCACAGAGGGAGATACCCATTTGCTGCAGTCAGGGGCAAAGCTCCCACCCGTAGGAAAGGAGAGGAGCTGCGGGGTTTCAGCCTTCATCTCCAAGATCGATCTGGGGTAGCTCTGACCTTCCTCAGCACTTCATCAATCCTATTTTGTACTTGATGTGGATTGTAGCCTGGGGAGAGCTTATCCGACCATGGCTCTGCTCCTCACATCCTCTGCTTCTCCTCCTCTTCCTTTAGATCTGGCTGCTGGGAGAAATGATCTTTTTTTTGTGGAGCTTTTACCAAACTGCAAGGGGGTTTCCAAAACATCTGGAACAGCTCATGGAGCTGGAGTGGAGTGTAACGCTTAGAGTGGAAATAGGGTCATGGAAACAGAGGCACCCTGTTCGATTAATGCTCGAGAGCGGTGCTTGAGAAGAGCCGAGTTCAAATCCTCACCCACTTGCAAAGGAAAAGAGTTGGAAAAAATCCCAGTAAGACCCTGTCCACACCACCACATGCCTCTGGGTCCTGCTCCCCGGTGACCGTGCCTGGAGGAGGTCCCACCGGTGCTCACCGATGCCCATCACCTTAGCACAGGCATGTGGTACTGTGTTGTGAAGGGCAGTGTGGACGTTTTGGTCTCCCAGACCCAAAACCTGCTCCTATGACCAGGCGAGGAGGAGGTCTAGAAAGAAGACAGTATTTTAGAAAGATCAACGAGGCCCCTCGGGTTATTTGGAAGCTGCCAGCTTGGCATCCATCACAGCTGAAATACTAAGATGGCTTTTAATACAAAGCAACATGTAGTTAATTAAAGGAGAGGTGTAACTGATGCCAATCCCAGAAAATGATGAAAATAGATTTCTGCTAACTTCTTCCTTTCTACAGGGCTAGGATTTGGGCTGATGAAGATGATCTTGTTAACGCAACAGCCTTGGTTGTGTGGTTTGACTCGGCATCTGGCCATGGTACAACTGGAGCTGGAGTGGAGTCTACGGCTTAGCTAGATTGATAAATGCTAATGAGACAAAACCATGACGGCTCACCTGATGGGAGGGCAAATGGGGCTGGCTACAGGCTGGGAGATGCAGCTGCCCTGGGGAAGTGTGGTCATACAGCCACCTTTCCAGTGAGGTTGCAAAGAAATCGGTTCTTGAGCCTCCCCAGCTTCACTTGTTTGGTGAAAAAAATAAAACCCTTCCGATGGCATTTGTAAAAGGCTGTTAAAAAATAAGCCAGATCACTCAGCTTGGTGCAAGCCAAAACTGCCTCTTTTAGTACAACCACATAAAGAGTCTAGGAACAAAAAGGGAAGGTGGTATTTATAGGATGGGAAAACCTCTCTGTCTTGGGAAGCAAAGCCATGGCAAAACCATGGGTTTTAGCCTTATTTTAGAGGGGCAACCTCTAAAAACATTTCTATGGTCCTTCAGAGGTAATCCAGCCTCCCAGGGTCCTCAGATTTGTGCTTGCAAAGTACCACCGTAGCTCTGACTGTGTCCCCGGAGCAACACAGCAGCCATGAAGGCAACCACCATCCTTGGGTGTGGTGGGGCGAGGATGGAGGTTTTATTTGCTGTGGCTGTGGCAGTGGGGTGAGAGCAGGGAGAGGGATGTCCCCAGCTCCGGTGTCCCCTTGCCAAGGAGGAGGGTGGCACGTTGGGAATGTCCAGGAAAAGAGCCCCAGAAGTGATTCAGGGACTGGAAATGTTGCTTAGGCAGACAAGGTGGGGAAGCTCAGTTTATTTGTTGAATGTTATTTATTTTAGCGTTATATATTGAAGAGTTTTGGCTGATGGATGATGGTATTCCTAAACATCAGGGCTGAGATGGAAGTGGGTTTCCCAAGCCAACAGACAAAAGCAGGATAAGATCAAATGGGTGGATACAAAGGGGCACAACTTTGGGCTGGGATGAACACTCAGATGATCTGAAATATTTAAATAGAGACTGGGACACCCCATCCCCCTGCACTGACTGCCATGAAATCTTTAACTTCTGCAGAGAGCGTTTGGGAGACAGGGACTCTTGCATGCCGCAGCGGGTACCTCCACCTGCCAGTCCACAGCAGGCTGGCAGGATTTAAAACCCGCTGACAGCCTCAAGCTTTCCCATCCAGGCGAAAAAAACAAACTGTGAAAAAAGTAAACAAGTCACTGAAGTATTTTCCTTTCAGATGGGTTGATCTTTCCGAGCTCAGAGAAAGGACACAAGGAAACTGCTGTCAGACATGAGAACACCAGCCCCGACTTCACAAATATTTTAATAATATTTACTGAGTTTTATGTGTCATTCGTAATAAATTTTAAAAAATGAAAAAGAAAAGGTTTTCCTGGGCTCTGCCAGATGTGATTCCCTCAGACAACCTCCCTGCCTCGCTCAGCCCCACGTTCAGCAGCCGCCATCACCACCGACTGCAATCCCCCTGGCATTACTGGCACACATCCTTGTGGG
>NW_009617241.1:2746-47268 GCF_000690535.1 Cariama cristata | reverse complement strand
TGTGGGATGAAAAGCTCAAACAGGGATGCTGATCCAGGCGTAACACCCATGGGACACTGTGCCTGGCATGGCACAGGGAGAGATCCTGCCCCATCTCCGTCACATCCCACAGACCCATGTGCAATGCCAACATAGGGATGGCTGCTGCCTGCCCCATCCCTTGTTTAATGCACAGATGAGCCGTTGTTCATGTAGGACCTCCCTAAAATGCCTTTGCTCTTGAGGTCTTTCTGTTGTTTCCTGTATTTGAACCCCTTATCACAGCCTTGCCCCGGGAATATGGACTCAGGAGGGTGTGTTTTATGGGTTGATAAGCTTTTATTGCGGCCAGCCTTATTGACGGGATGACTGAAATAAAGAGGTGGGGACCCTGCACCTGGGCAGGGTGAGAGGGGGGTCTAAGTGGCTCTGCTTTCTGCTAAACTTGGTACTCTGGACACAGGTTTTAAGTAAAATGCAGGTGGTTTTGGGCCCAGCTCAGGCACACCTGGGAAGGTCCATGTCAGAGATCTCCGGGAGTGGCTGCAGTTTGTACCAGGGAACTGAGTTTCACAGAAATATTTATTTCCATCTCCTGTAAGAGGAAGCAGCACACGGGGATGTGGCATCCCCTGCACCCCATCCACACCTCAGCCCCATAACACACCTCAAGACCCCCCTTGGCACAGCAAGGGCTCCCGACTGCACCCCGCTGGGCCATCCTGCTTGTGTACAGAGCAGTTTGCACCCCCTTCTGCCTCAGTTTCCCTCTCTGCTCCACACACCTCCATCACAGCCTTTCCTCCCACGAGTTCTTCTCTTGGCAGCGGTTTGCATTTTACTTTTTTCCCTTAGCATCAGTTTAGAAATAAATCAAAGCGGCCAATAATGATTTTGCCAGGTGCTGACTCCCTCTGCACCTTAGTTCTGAGCATGCCTATGTGTGTGTGTGTGTGTACAAGTGACGAACAATGATTAAAAAGGCTTTATTAGTCCCAGGACTAAGCTATAATAGGAAAAATCTGTGTCCTTCCTGCCAGTGACCAGCATGAGTGGAACAACTTGCTACGGATGCTCTGTCCCAGCTCCCCGCTCTTGCACAGGGGACAAAGCTGTGGCCGCATTAGAGGGTTTTCTGATCTCATTTACCCCAATAAATGCCTGGGGAACATAATGTCAGGCACGAAGATGGTTGTATGTGGTCTCTTTTAAGCTGTTCATGGTCCCACATGTCTGTTCCCAGCAGGCACGACTGCTCCGTGGGCGCTGGAGGGGAGCAGGAGCTCTCACGGTGCAGCTCTGTTCCATCAGTCGGTGGTTTCACCTGCTCTGGCTCCTGGAGATGATGAGGTCCATCCAGGGACACAGGGCAGTGCTAAGGCTCCAGTTCTCGAGAAAGGATTTGTCTGCAGGGACTTGAACCAATCTTCCCCTAAATCAGTGCTGCAACCTCGGCTGCAGAGAGGAGCTGCACAACTACCTTCAAAGTGCTGCCAGGGAACCTGACCTTCCTGATTTATCCATCCGTCTAATATAAGATACTACCTTTTTTCAGATTTCACCTTTCTCTTACCCAACCAAATGCGGTAGACCTCACGGGAGCACCTTTCCAGAATATGTCTTCTACTTCTGAGATGGCAGATACCAGGACGTTCCCCTGGCTGCTGTCTAAATTGCAGGGCATAGGAAAACATCTCCAGGAGAGATGCTGTCGGATGCTGGCTGGCTGTGGCTGTGCTGTCGGCATCCCCTGGTCCCTGGGGTGTGTGACTGTCCTGGATCCAGCACCATGGAAAGGAATAAGGAGTTTCTGGGACCTGGGATGTGCGGTGAGATCAGTATGTCAGGAAAACAAAAAGCAGCCCAAAGTTACTGTTACTTTCTCTGTAAGAAGGGGCCATTTATTCAAAGCATTTTGGGCCAACAGATACAAACAGCAGCCAGCCACGCAGCCTGCCCTATGGATGTAAATTTGTCAAGAGTTCAAGCAATGGGGAAAGGGCTGATTTTTCCCTTTTTCTTGAGACCTCTTCCCAGCACATGGCTTTAAGCTGGTCACTCATCTCAGCTACACCATGTCTCGGCAGAGCAACTCTCTGTGCTTCTGCCACGCTGCCGCTGGCCAGAGGAAAGCCCAGGGAGCAATACAAGTATTGCAGTAAAGAGAGAAAGAACAGCAAGCTCTTTTCTTTCCTCCCCATACCTCCATGCCCTGGACAGCCCTTCAGCAGCTTCATTCCCATCGGAGGAGGCATGATCCGAACATCGGGAGCAGGATGCCCTTTTCCCTGGACCTGCCACCACTGAACCACACCAGGCTTGCAAAGCCTTCTGCAAATGCCCCCCTGGTCCAGCCAGCACATCCCGCCCTCCCGCAGAAACCGGCATTACGATCCCCGCTCACATACAAAGGAGGTTGCATCATAACTGCTTTTTAAACTCCAAGGCTTTTGAAGTCAAAGCCAAAGTTTGTTTTTACGCCTGCATTGAGCCAAGTCCCTTGTTCTGGTGTTTACGAGAGTCTCTTCGGTTAGCAGGAGCTGACCTCACCTTTTATAACAGCGGGGTTATCTTGGCAATGTTTGTCCAGACTGGGAGGAATCTGGGCTCTTGAAGGATTGAAAATCAACGTCATGAAAGAAGTTAAATGACAGCTCTACTGGAAGATTTCCAGCTCTCTCTTCAGCTGCGGCTGAGATAATCAGAATCAGGATTATCTAGAGGGGAAGAGACAGATTTTCAAAAGATGGACATCCTTTAGGAGCAACAGGGAGAACCTGGAAAACAGGGCCTCAAAGTCCACGGGGTAGGGAGGGAGTCAGCTGCACCATCATTCACCCCACATCCGCGCTGCAGGAAGAAGATGTTCCAAACCAGGAAGGAGGGACCCCCGGCATCCCCAGGAACGATGGGTTTGTTCAGGGAGTGACTTTTCCTCCATTTCTGGCTTCCTTTTGGGGTTACATAGCCGCCATGCGAGCTCCGGCCATGGCACCTTGCTTGCTGGCAGGAGCAGGGCATCCCCAGGAGCCCAGCTCTGCCTGGAATTGCTCATCACATGTTCTCTGCTGAATATTTGCAGGGCAGCAGTTTGCAGACACTGCTCTGGCTGCTCACAGCATCCTGATTTTCCCCAAAATTGACCAGTCAGGCCGTCTGCTTGGCATAAACATCCCGACTGAGGGGCCAGGGCTGAGGTGGCAGCAGCAGGAGCCACCACCCCCAACGGGAGAGTGGGGAACGGGCTGAGCAACCCCAGCCCAAATACCTCACCCCAGGCATGGAGCAAAGAGGGCGTTCTGGGAAAATCTGAGATGGCAGATGAAAGCTGAGCGGTTAACACAGCGCCTTTTCTATGCTGGCTTTCCAGTCACGGCTTGCACGGGCTTCCTTGCGGACATCTGGCAGATGGGCCGAGCAAGGAATGTAATGAGTTGTGCAGATGGGATGTGCTGCGCTCAGGTTGCAGCCCGTGGGGCAGGGAGTCAGTGTTTTGTTTATAAACACAGGCGGGATGATTAAGATAAGAAGGGGATGGTAATTAAATTAAATTAAGGCTCTGGAAGTCGTTAGATGAGCCTGAAAGCATCACCAGTCACTTTAATTCCTAGTTCTGCAAAACAGGAGCTCACTGTGATGGAGCATCAGAGGGTGACGGAGGACCAGGAGGCTCTTTCATCAGCTCAGTGGGGAAGAGATGCACAAGGTTATGTCCAAACAGGGGAGATGGGACAGAGTCAGGTAAAAGGAAAGCACCAGAGCACCAGGGGAGGGAGGGAAATTCCACAAGGATTCTCCCCGTGCCCCTGGGAACAGCGGTCCTGGAGCATTAATGGGGAACTGAGGCATGGTGGGATGAAGGGCCAGGGTTCTCACTGGGATTTGGGTGCCAGTGGTGCAACGGGGAGTGTAGCGATGTTTGCTGAAGACGATTAGGTTGTAAATACCCCTGCACAGCCAAAGCATCTCTGGAGATACTTGGGAACCCCTTTGTGAGGAAAGGAGGGCACCCAGACAAGCAGGGAGGGCAAGATCAGGGAAAGCCTGGGAGGCATTTCTTGGCCAGGGGGGTTGCGAAGCCAGTTGCCCACTGAGTGGAGGGTAGGACAAGTTCAGAGAAAAATGGGTTAGGAAGCCTGACAGCTGACGTGCAGGTTTTGGATGTGTTTATGTATCCAGCACAGAGGCTGCAGCTGTACCTGTGCCAGCTCAAAGCAAACAACAGCAACAACACCCAGAGCCCGACAAACCCACCCCCCCCAGGGCATCGAGAGCTGCCCACTCCTCTTCTCAGGGCTGCCGGTTTGCCCAGAGATCCTGTGCCTGTTTATTTTTCTTTCCTGCTTGCAGTGGCCCTGATAAACCTCCAAGCCTTAAATGCTTTCCCTGCTGCACAGATGGGGTAAATTGGTCCTAGGAGCTTTCGTACCTCTTTGGGAAGAGGGAATGGGCTGAGAGGGTCCAGATGCTGCAGGGCAGGCGGGGTGGGGGGCTGGAGCAGCTAACGCTCGGGTGAAGGATGTTTCATCGACTGCCTGTGACCCAAAGACTAAGGTCTGCTGCTGTCCCAGCTTGGGAACCTGGCCCTGGAGTGCACGATGTAGAAATATGTGCTTTTTAGCTTAGGGGGTCTTCAGCTGGGTCTTCTGGTGCCAGCCCTTTGCAAAGGGCTATTGGGAAGCATGGAGGAAATATCAACAACATTTGCAGCAGTAATCACAGCCAGGCTGGTGAACGCAAATAAAAAGCCCCTTGGCTTGATCCTTGGAGAGAGGGAGAGACTCTTTTCCCACCAAGTGTTTGCAGGGTGGTGATTGAGCAAGGCTGGGCTGGGGGAAAGGTCTCTCTGATGCAGGTGTTGAGGGGAGGGCAGGTAATTGATGGCTGCGTGTTTCTAATTAGGGGAGGAAGCAACTATGAAAGCCATCAGGCAGAGCACCCTGCTGATGACCCTCAAGCAAGAGCTGAGCGTGCTCTAATCCCAGTCCAAGACCCTGGGAAACCACCAGCTCGCCCCTGTTTGAGAGCCTCATTGAGTATTGGGAACCGCACGAAGGTGACAGCTCGGTGGGATGCTGACGGAGCAGGAGGGATCGCACCAATGAAGAGGCCGGTGCAGCTATAACGATGTGTAACAGCTTTTTAGGGATGGGGCTGCTGCCGCAACCCCGTCGTTGTGGGTAGGTACATCCCATGGGGCAGGCAATGCACTTCGAAAGCGGGTTCGTCAGCGCCTATTAAACACGGCAGCTGACTTGTTTGCACTGACGAAACCTCTCCTCTTTGCCCACCAGCCCCCATGATGCCTTTTTCCTTCCCCAGGGGCCGTGGGGTCAGAGGGAGCGGGCTGGCGGTGGGGAGCACGCCGGGCTCGGGGCCAGCATTCATTCTGCAAACAGCCTGCGTTTGTTCAGGCTGCTCGCAGCGACGAGGCACAAGTGTGCCAGGGCTTAAGGCTGCACAGCCGAGGTCTGAATTTGGCTCCTGGCATGGGCTGAGTGTGCGGTAGAAGCTCAGCATCCCTGGAGAAGCACAGATCTGCAGCTCCAGGTGTGCGCCAAGCTACAACCATTGGTCCCTGTCACCCCATCCCGGCTGGTGGCACACCCCAAAGGAGGTTTCACCCACCCGGTTCTGTCCCGCTGTGGTCCCAGGGGCAGGCTGACATCCCTATGCAGATGCCCTGAGCTTCTCAAGGGAGAAGGAGATTCCCCAAACACTGGCTGCGGATCTGAGGGGGGGAGTACATGCCGGCTTTCGCCCTGCTGATCTCCCCAATTAGTCTCCCATCTCCTTTTTCTCCTCTTCAAAGCACTAAGCGTCATTAATCTGTTAGGGGGATTAATGCCAGGCTGAGCTGGAGAGGACGGTGTCTCCCTGACCCTCTCGCACACACAGCCTTGCACACTAATAGTTTTTTGCTACGCCGTCACAGCTGTTAAGGCTACAAAAGCCCTGGGTAATGTGATCTCCTGGGGCCCTTGTCTATCGAGGCCCCGGCACCCCTGGCTCTTTTGAAGGCAGGAATGTGGCTGAGCATGACCAAGTTTGTCCCAGCAATGGCCCTGTGCTCTCCTCCCCGGCTGTCCGAGGGGGAGTTAACAACGCATGAAGAATGGGATCAGCCCGTGGGACCGCCAGCCCCCAGTGTCCCCCTTCCACCATCCCAGCTCCTGCCACCACAGAGGGTCTCAAGGTCAGGGATGGGTGGTCCGAGACCCGGGAGGGTGTGCTGGAGGCACTGGGGGGGGAGGCACAAAAGGATTTAAACCAAATTAGGGCAATAAGCTTGGCATAAGTGTAATAATTCCGACCTTTGTCCACGATTGCTCTCTCTCAGGAGACAACGGGTTCAACACATGCTGGAGGAGAGGTCTCGCATGGCAACTGGTGTGAGCCATGCAAAAGGGATCAGGGTGCATGGGGATGCAAGAAAGCACCCCTGTGCATGACTCCCCAGGACCCAGGGTCTTCTCCGGGCCCTTAAGGGAGATGGGTAACGGCCAGGCATGATGCAGGAGGGAGCTGGTTGCTCTGGGGGGCTGTGGGAGCCCTGTTCCACATCCAAACGCCCTTTTCCCTTCCCCTCCCTGGTACCCAGGGCTGGGGTGCTGTGTCCTGTGGGGAGGGAGCCCAGCTGTTGTTTTAAGCACTGCCTGCTGGAGACACTCCAGTCTAGATTTCAAAGCAGCTGCCGGCTCTTTCCTTGGATCTGAGGTGGCTCAGTGGGATTGGGGCAGCTTTGTAATTTGAAACAATGGGGTTGGGGGGACTGTGCCGCCGGCAGCCCTGGCCATACAAGGAAAAAGGATCCCTCTGTGTGCACAGCCCTGAATTCCTCATCCTGCCCCTGCCCCAGCCTGGGACAAGCAGCTCCCAGCACCCACTGGCACCCAGGGGCGCCCCTGAAGCACCCACTGGCAGAGGCCAGGTGACACTGTGATGGGGACCAGGCGCAAGCTGGGTCCTGTCCCTCCCCGTGCTGCCACAGGTTGGGTTTGGGTTTCTCTCCCTCTTGTTTTCTACCCTGGGTTGAAACTCTATGCTGGGGCAGGAGATGCCCGGGGGACTTTGCGATGGCAGATGGCGGGGGGGAAAAGAGAAAAGGATGGAGTACGCTGCCTGTGGGCACGGGAACACAACACCTCGGGAGGGAGTGTGGAGTGAACAGCCAAAGGTGACCAGCCTGCAAGGCTTTTAATGCCCAAAATGCATGGTCCTGCCCTGCCTTCCCCACACACACACCTGCAGGCGAGGAACAATCCCGCTCCGGATGCCTTTTTCCTCTCTTTCTTTCTTTTTCTCCCTTTTGCTCTCTTCCTCCTCTAAAACAAAAATGTTTCCCCAGATGCACTGGTCCCCATCCAAAGGATCCCTTTGTCTTGTCTCTTTGAATTATTTTTTTCTTTGTATGCATTCGCTGTCCTCCCAGGCTCAGCACTGGATGTCTCATTATAAGGGAGATTCTGGTCAGCGGTGCCAAAACTCCTTGCGATGCTGACGCAGGGGAATCCTTACCAGAGCGAAGATGCTAAAAGCTAAATCTCAGCCAAGGGAAGACTGTAGCATGAAGTCAGAGAGGAGAGATGCCTAAAGGGGATTTGGAAATTTGGGGGTGATTTTAGCATTATAAAGAGTAAAAGGGATGAAGACAAATTACAGGAGCAGAGCCAGAAGACTTCCCGCCCCAAGCGTATCATTTCCCATGCCAAATGTGACACTGTTCCCTGGCTCTGCAGGGCCACGCGAGCCTCCCATGGATGCTGTACCCCAGGGAAGGGTGCAGGGGTGGCTCTGGCAGGGGCCACACGCAGCCATGGGTGATGACATCTCCTGCTGTCCCTCGCTCTAGGGCAGGGCCCCAAAGTGGACATCCCGGGTGTGATGTCCTGGGCTGCCCATTTCTCCCAGGCAGGCAGGTTCTGCTGAGCAACCCGGCTGCTTGGCCAGAGCCACTGTGCGGTGACTGAGGACTGGCTCTGTATTGGACCGTGGCTGTCCTTCTGTACCAATAATACAATTTGCTTTTGCAAACTGGAAGCTGGCTTTGACCCATCTCCAGCCACGCTCCGGCTGCCCCGCGCTGGTGGATGTTTGGGCTCCTGTGGTTTCCTGACCCTTTATCCCAGGTCTGACAGAGCACTTGGGTGCTCAAACCCAGACCCATTTCTCCCAGCTGGCTCGAGCTGGTTTAGGAAAAGAAATGAGCTCTCCCTGCAGGCCTGCCCTCACTTAACTTTGCAAGAGGAAATTTTCTCCCCAGCTCCAGGGATTGCGGGACATTTTTGATGTGAATGAGATATGGAAAGCAAACCTGACCTTTTCAACTAGTGAAAGGCTGTTTCCCCACAAGTCTGTGTCGCAAAAAATGTTGGGCTTTATTTTCCTCCCAAGGCAGCGCTGAAAACAAACATCCAAACCTCAAACTTTGCTACAAAGCACAATTGTCTCTCCAGACCAACTCTTATACATTTCTATCCGGCCCTGCCTCCCCGAGCTGCTCCCCGCCTCTCTGCAGGCTCAGATTGTGCGGTGGGATCAGCCTGGGAAGTTATTTTGTTCCCACCAAACACCTTGGCTAGCAGTGGAGTCCTTTTATTGCCGGGATGTCATTCACACTGTGCTTGTTTAACACACATACCAGCTGCCTCTTTTCATGCTACTGCTCTGAGAACGGAGATTCACGAGGACTGAGCTCATCCTAAGTTCACAGGAAGATGGGCTCAGATGGGGACGTGGGATGTAAATCCCCTTGAACGCTGCATATATTTGCATCTGAATTTACATCCTCTCTCTCATCGCAAGATTCCCCTGTCGTAGCGCACTGGGGAAATGCAATGCATCCCCTCACAGGTTGAGTTTTTTCACTATTGGTGACTGGTTTACTTTGCATTGATTTTTAGGAGCGTACAATGACCAAACACTTTTTTCCATCGAACAAAGTGACTGCTGATCAACCACGATGTGGCCCCCAAACCTGCATCATCTGGAGTGTCACCGTCTCCTCGGGCAGCCACAACGTGGCACATGCATGGAGCAAGCTCCTCCTCGGTCACTGTGACTGTTTTCCCACTTTAGGACATAACAGAAGATCCTTTCAACAACATTTCCTTTGAAAAATAATCCATCTAACTCTGTTTTTGGAAAGTGCTCCATGCTCTGCACAGGAAGAAGTTAATTACTGTCCAGGGGGTGAGGGCGTGTGTTCTCAAATGTTTTAAATGTTTAATTTTCTTGAAAGAAAAACCATCTCTGATCTCTGTTGGATCCTCTCCCTGTTTATACAGAGGGTTTCTATTAGCAGGGCCAACAGTACATCCCTGACCGCCACGTCCGTGTCCTTTTCTTCTTCCCTCAAAACAGGAACCCCTCCCAAGGGGTGTGTGTCCCACCTCTCCATGTGCCTCTCTCCGGGGAGCAGGGATGGCCCAAACCCTCCTGATGGTCTCTGCCTCCAAGGGCTGCTTTGTCCAGACCCTGAGCTGGGATAAAACTATCTCTGACTGCTGCAACTTTTCCTTTTCTGCCCATTTTCCAGGAAGATGAGGAAGGAGGGACGGGTTAGCCCCTTCGCAGCCCCTTCCAGTGAGGGCCTCTGAGCAAAATATTACCAAGACCTTTGCTGGTGGGTTCAGGCCAACTCCTGCTCACATCAGCTGGGGATGGGCCACGATGATGAGGCATCCACAGATATTTCAGATGAGGTTTCCAGGCAGAGAGCGTCCCACAGACATCCCTGTTATGGACAAGAGTGCTTGCTGTAAGGACATCGTTAGCTTTGCTTAGCCCCAACCTCCTCTAGGGGGAACTGAGGTCTCTCCTCCATCCCATTTGCACCACAAAGGGGTACAGGCTCCCAGGCCCACCCAGAGGCTCCCAGTTGCTGGCCCCCAGCTTGCTGGGGTCCTTAACGGGGTGCTGAGCACCCATGGTGTGGAGGCCATGGGCCCTTTGATGGGACGACCCTGAACGCTTGGCTGTGCATCGCCTGCCAGGACACCGCGAGCCCTGTGGGCTGCCATGGAGGATTGATTTCCTTTTGTTATTGCTGCTTATCTCAGCCCTACTGGTACCACGATCAGAGCATTGTCGGGGTTGCTAATTTGATGTTGATGAGAGGATAATGAGGATGGCCATCAGTGCTGTAATACTCATTTGACTTTTAATTTATTATGATAAGGAAGAGGTGACTAAGAGGAAGGGCTGGGGAGCAGTGGTCAGGGTGAGCCGAGCGTGCCGGCTGCATGCTGTGGCGTTTCCAGATTGTGCTGGAGATTGAGGTGGGCAAACCCTGCAGGGCCTCCTGATTTCAGAGGTTGTCCCACAAAGAGCTCAGGGCTGGAGCTGTCATCTTCCAGGGAGCCTTGTATGACACCATTGCATCGGGGTGGATGATGGTCTCAGGATCCTATCCACTTCCAGGACCTCTAGGACAGCATGGGCTTCCATGGGAGAGCAGATGGTCAGGGTTTGCTCTTCATCCATGTGTGTGGAGATGGAGGGGATTAGCTGTGGGGCTGCTGAGGGGCGGAGAGGGGCTTTGGCACTTGTTTGTGGGGCTGGAGCAGGAGGGACATTGGACAAGTTGAGATGAACAAGAGGGACTTTGAAGGCTCTGCAGGCTGGGCCTTATGGCTCTGTTTGCTGGGGTCTCTTCAAACCTGTCCCAGCCTTAGTTTTCAACCATCTAGTTCCTCTGGAGCCCTCTCCCAGAACAACTGCTATCTCATACCTGCGGCTTGCATGCTCAAAAGCATCCTGCTTCCCCCAGTGACTGAAGCCCACAGACCCCATCCTCCAGCAGGTTGGGTACATGGTGTAGGGCTGCGACCTGAGGAGCAGGCTCAAAACCGAGCTCCGAGCTGCCCTTCTACAATGCCAGCTGTATTTTGGGCCCCAAACATCCATCCTGTGCTCAGGAGGAGCCGAGCTCAGTTTGCAGCGAGCAAATCAGGCTGGTGCACAGATCGCATCTGCATCCCATCAAGTGTGTGTGGACGTACCCAGGGAGAAAGGCAGCGATGCTGGGGGAGAAATGGGAGATGGAGAGGATGGGAGGGAGAGGAGACAGGGTGGAGGGTCTCTGGGGAGGCTGCGGGGGCTGCAGGTGCGTCCGGCCGAGCCCATGTGCTGCTCTTTGCACTGAAAACTGCCGTGGCTGGAGGAGGGGGCTGCCTGGGGAACACTCAGATGTGCCTCTGCAAGCTCAGGGCTCCTCACAGCTTTATTTTGGCCGTGGGGCCGGCAGCGATGCTTTGCAGCAGGCTGCCGGGTGGCTGGCGGCGCTGGAGGAGCACCAGAATGACTTTATTTTGGAAATATGTCCCTGTGGAGCATTGAGTGTCCCGTGGCCATTCTGGCCCAGAGCTGGCGAAGCCACTGGGACCTGCTCTGCTTACAACTGTGCTCGCCCTGTCTTTTATCACTCTGCTGGGAAAAGAGCTGTCGAGAAAGTGAGCCAAACCCACGGGCGCTATCACTCCCTTTGGCACACTTGAGCCAAAGGCTGGTTTCTTTCTTCCTTTCTTTCTCCTTTCTTTCTTTCCTCTTTCCCAGGCACGTTTTTCAGGTAGATAGTGTGACAAAGAGGGTGATAACGTGGTGAGGCTTTGACCAGGAGTGGGAACTGGGGGACAATGCCGTGGTGCTTGGCAGCATCGTCTCTGCCATCGGGCCAGCTGGGTGCCAGGCAGGAAAGGGCGTCCCCAGCCCCGCACGGAGCGGGATGAGGAGGAAAGGAAAGGGATGGGGACAGGAAGGGCAGAGTGGGGTGCGAGGGGGGTCACACCAGGTGGGGGGAGTGCCCGTCTGCCCCCGCGCAGGTTGTGCCCTTCAGCCTCCCCGCGGGCCGGGGCTCCGGGTGCAGGGGACAATGTGTTGTTGAATCTGGCCCAGGATAAACAGCTTTCTGCCACTGGAGAACACAGCCAGCCTATTTTCCAGGCAGACAGGGAAACGGCGGAGGCTTTTTCCTCTGGCCCCATTCCAGTGGGGAGGCACTGCAGCGTTAACCCGCTCAGCCCGGGTGGGAGCGGGGAGATTGTCCCGGGGCTGCTGCTGGCCCCTCTGGAGATGGGGCTTCTCCCATTTGGCTTGTGCTTTGCAAAGCAGCAAGGTTTGGCATTGCCACCAGGTTTCCTGCTCTTACTGTGTCGACCATGGGCCCCCTTGAACGCTATGCGTTAGGCACCCACTGCTTCAAGTGTCCCGATGGTGGTGGTGACCTGCTGGGAGGATGGAGGGAGCCAGAGCTGGGTCAGCCTGGATGTTCTCGCCCAGCTTCCCGCACACCAGGGACACGGTGGCATCACAAGCCATGGGGGAAAAAGACAGCAAAGAGCAACCCACACCTTCCTGAGGGACTTGATCTTTAAAGAAGACACCCAAAGAACCATCAAGTCCATCACCTAATAGTATTATTGATGCCAAAACCAGAGCCTTCTCCTGCCTATGGGACACGGCAGCCCCATGAAATCCCCGCATGTTTGCACTCTGGAGCGGAGCTGAGCTGAGCACAGACACGTGAGCGAGTTGGCCGCAGACCCCCGAGAACCAGCGATAGGATGCCTCCCCATGGGAGGAGCAGCTTAGCATAAATATTTAATAACTCCAGTAAATATTTAACTTCTCCAACATGAGTGAAGATGGAAAAAATAGACCCTGGCCGGCAACCTCGCAAAGCCCCTGGGTGAGATGCTTCTCAGCGCTCTTCCCAATTCTCAGCCTGTTGTATGGGCTTTTCTAGGCAGGAGCTGGCTTTCATTAAATGTATGTGCAGAACCTAACATAAGGAGGCTGTGATCTGAAATCAGCTCATTATAAAAATAGCATGCCCTTTGCATGAGTCAAAAACACCCGCTCCCAATTAAACAGGAACGTCATCCATCTGAAGTTTAGACCGGCACTTCAGCTGACTCGTGCTCGGCATTAAAATCATCTCTTTGGGCACTTCTGGCTTGAGATAGTGCTCCTGGGACGAAAAATTTTTTAGAGGATGGGCACAACTGTGCCTCAGAGGAAATTCCTTACTCTTGAGGCTGCTTAGTGCTGATGTTAACATGAACAGCGGGGTTTCTGCCCTCCCCAGCTGTGGACAGCAGACGGCGGATTGTGGTTAATGCAAAATGCCTTCTCTCTGCTGGGGGACCAGGTATGCCCAGAGCAAGGAGCGACCTGCACACCCATGCTGCAAAGGGATGGAAGCCAACCCTCTCATCTGACACACTGAACCTCAAAATTTGACTGTCAGCATCATTTCCTCTTTTTTTAGATGAAACACTGCTTGCCAAGGGGACGTCGCACATGTGCAAGATGCTAGAAAGCCCTTGTCCCATGTGTCCCACTGCCTCAGCACAGCGGTCTGGGATCTCAGGGAGCGGCAGGCGATTCTGGAGCTCCATCCCAGCCTGTTTTATTCCAAAGAGTCAGTTTTGCACAGCAAGACCTAGAAACGTTGCCATCTGGTTGGATCTTCCTGCGCTAATAATAGTGTGGCTAAATATTTGCATGTGGGCCTCTTTCAGCACTGGGGCTCCCGGAGGAATAAGGGCCACATCTCTGGGGTTTTTAATAGAAAGCGAGCGAGGCCATGAAGTCAGAGGAAGAAAAGGTGTCAGAAAACACCGGGTCAATGAGATGGGGCAACGGGGGAACTCCAGCATGAAGAAGAGTTCTCCAAAGGCTTTGCATGACCAACTCCAAGCAATGGTGTGGGACTGGTGTGGTGCCACGTGGGTCCAGGCTTGGGTGAAGCTCTGCCTCGTGCGAGGGAGGAAGCCTGACAGGTCAGCAAGCTAAAACCACTCAGACTCATCCTTCCTGAGACACATCGCCCGATACTGGTTCTCTCAACTGTGGTTTCCTGATGCAGCTGTTTGATAAATATTTATCTCTGCTCTATTGCAAAGCAATTAGGACAGCCTCAGAAGTGGGTTTACTCAAGAGGCACCACAAAAATAAGACAATTTGGATAATGAATGTATCTATTTATTTTCTACTCATAAGGACTCTCCTGAAAGCTCCTGCGGAAGCAGGCATTTCCCGAAGCTTCATGTATGTGTCCGGTGCTGCGTAAAGGTTAAAATTCACATCTCTGTTCTCACTCACCTCATACTGGTTTTACCCCAGTGTCCACCCACTGAAGCTGCCAGCTTGCACCAGTTCAAGGGAGAGCTGGATGGGCTTTAATGAGGCCACTAGCTGCAATTTGGGAGGTTTATCCTTCAGTGTCCACATGTGCTCCCATCTTCAGCCTGAGCAGGGAGGACCTCCTGCTGGGTATCGCTGTAGGTAAATACCCAGTAACAGCAATTAGGCTGAGAGGGCTTGGTTTTCTCTGCAGAATGAAGGCATGGTGTTGTCGCAGGGTAATGGCTGGGGGTCTCAAACGAGGTGCTTGGTCGTGGGGAGGACAGTGGAGGGATTTAGTCTTCAATTCAAGCTCTGAGCTCATGAGAGAGATGGGTTTTCTACGTCTAGCTTTGCCCAAGACAGAGAAAGCACCGAGGCCATTCCCAAGCTGCAAACTCATATGGTATAGGGTGGATGTGGGCAGGTTATACTGACTGCGGTGGGCTTAGCTCAGGGGTCAAGCTCCAGTCTCCAGCTCATGCCTAGAGGAGCCTGATCTCATTCCAGCCCCTGACCACTGCCTGTGGGTTGCACCGTGGCATTCCTCCTGTCCTGATGTCAAACGCAGCTGTATTGAACCCATTCCTGGAGATCAGCCTCAATGTCACATCCCTGGAGGAGGTGTAGAGGGACCAAAGGGTTTGAACACCCTTCACAGAGGATTCAAAGGTGCTGCTTGCAGAGAAAGGAGCTTTCTTTATGGACTTGTAGCACAAACCAAGTGAATCCTCCACGTGTCATGGCCAGAAGATTAACCAAGGCCCATCCCTGAGAGGGTGACAAAAGGAAAGAAGAGGCTTCTTTGTTGGATTTGGGAAGAGGCAGCCCCTGCACTCTCCTTTATGGAATCGCCGCCTTTTGCATTGCTTTCTTCCCCTCTCCCTTCAACTGGTGGCTCGACACAAGCCTCCCCGGCATTCTGGGCCATCCCACCCCCTCCCCAGCGCCCATCACCATCTGCTCGCCGCAACCTTGCACAGCCCAGCCCCGATTCCCTCGTCCACTGTGGATCCACAACACTTCGTGCCATTTTATCCCCTCGGCCGTAACTCTGCCGCTTGCCCCTCGCTCCCTCCTTCTCGCTCGGAAAGGCAAGAGGTGGGGAAGGGAAAGGTTTCCCCAGCTCTGTGCAGAAATGTTCAAGTGTGTCAAAAGACAAAGCCTGTCCCCTTTGCAACCCACCAGCTGCTGCTGCCACAAAAGCAGGGAGAGGAGGGGGGCCGGGAGCTTGGGGGGCACTTTGTGACCCGAAAGGAAAAACCTTGAGAAAAGAACAGAATAAATATCCCCTCCTTCCGCCCCTTCTTAACAAGAGGGGACAGAATTAAACACTTTTGTTAAGTGAGGGGCTGTCCCCCACACCAGTTAACACGGCTCCTGCGCCCTGTCCTGGTGTCGGACTTTAACTCACTCTGTGTCGTGTCTTTCTCTTCACGGGCAGAAAATTCAATTAGTCTCGAGCAAATGCCTTCCTAAAGGACACAGAAAATGAAAATAAAGAGGAGAAATCTGCTTTCATCCTGTACAGAAAGGGGCTTTGGGGGGGAAATACAGATTAGGGAGATAAAGAGGCAGGTTTAAGGCTTTCAAAAGGGTCTCTCTCTCCCCCACACCCTTTTCTTTTTCTTTTCTTTTCTTTTCTTTTCTTTTCTTTTCTTTTCTTTTCTTTTCTTTTCTTTTCTTTTCTTTTCTTTTCTTTTCTTTTCTTTTCTTTTCTTTTCTTTTCTTTTCTTTTCTTTTCTTTTCTTTTCTTTTCTTTTCTTTTCTTTTCTTTTCTTTTCTTTTCTTTTCTTTTCTTTTCTTTTCTTTTCTTTTCTTTTCTTTTCTTTTCTTTTCTTTTCTTTTCTTTTCTTTTCTTTTCTTTTCTTTTCTTTTCTTTTCTTTTCTTTTCTTTTTTTCCTTTCCTTTCCTTTCCTTCCTTTTCTCTTTTCCTTTCTTTTCTTTTTTCTCTTTTGGTTTGCTTGCTTTCTCCCCCTCCTCTCTTTCACTCTCCCTCTCTTGCTCTTTCTCTCCTGCACCATCTGATGACCAAAGCCTGTTCCCACACACACTACTGCTGAATCAATCCAAACCCCTGTGTAAGGGGAGCTGTGTTTGTCTTGCTAAGGCTCCAAACCAGCCCCGGGTTTTTGCCTGTCTACACAGCTCCTCCATCCAGGTACAACGATACCCCACTGCCAGGGAAAGGGAAGGACTGATGCTGGGAATGCTTCCCTGCTGGGACACCCCTTCCTGCAAGCCAACAGGCTTGGGGATTTCTGTAGGAGCCCTGGCAATTAGTGGCCACTGCAAAAGAGGGCAAATGTTGTCGGTGGCGTGCGCAGGGCTCGGGCGCTGCCCGCCGGGCACCGGGCCACGGGGGCACGGAAGGGCTGGGTGCCTCCTCCGCAGGGCACTCGGCAGCTTATCGCAGACGGTAAGAGAGGCGAGCATTTCCCGGCGATCACACTTCCTGCCGCTTGATTGCAGATGCTGGTGTCTAATCACCGCTTCCTCCCCTGCCTCTCGCCCTGCGCCATGGCTCGGGGCTCTCTTTGCAGCCCAGGGCAGGTTGGCATCATCCCATCCTCCAAGTTCACCTCCCATAACTGTTTTTCCCCATGTTGTTTACCTCCTTCTTTTCCAACAAGTTCATCTTCATGTGCTGGGCTGGTCCTCAGCTGCCAACGCTCTGGAGCAAGGGCTGGTGCCTGATATTGCTGCCTGCCAGAGATAAGAGCTAATCTTTGGTTTACGGTCTCAAATACAACTTGCAGATCAGAGTGTCTGTGCGGAAATCAAGACCGTACAAACACTCGCAGGAGAAGGGAGGAGGGCTGGCAGCACATCCCTTTTATTGAAGCTGTTTGTTGTTTTTTTGCGGGCCTGCCCCTACAAAGTACCAGGCTTTATTAGCAGGGAGCTACAGTTCCAGAAAGCACTGGGTGAGAGGGACCAAATACACTGGTGGGGCAGGAGACTTCATTTTTTGACTCATCAGAGGCTGGACATGGGCAGTTCACCCATGAGCTTCCCCTGAATACAGCCTTCTCAAAGGTATGAGGGGGAGAAGGGAAGAGAGGCACTGTACCAAATGATAACCTGATCGCATGCTGAAATGGCTCACAACAGTCCTGCACCGAGATTTTAAGGTATTTACAGTGTCTCTCAAGGTCAAGCTAAAGAGGTTGCACAAACAACATAGGAGTTGCCTGGAAGGGAGAAAAGCTGGTGATCCTTCCTTCCAGTATCAGCCACTGCCGTCTCTTGAGGTGTACCCAACATCTGGCAGGAGACTTTGAGCTTTTAGCTTGCATCCTTCTTCCCCAACGTCTCTCTTTCGTAAGCTCCCTGCTACACAAGTAATGGATATGCTTGGCTCCTTCTGCTAGCAATGGTTCCATTGCCCAGACCACAGGGGACGATGGACTGGACCATTTTCAGGTTGCTTTTGGAGATGAATGCGTAGCTGTGGCCTCCCAACATTTGCCAGTCGGCAGGAGGATGAGCCAAGTCTCTGAAGTGCCAAAGGACAAGACCACGTGGGATGGAGTGAGGAGATGACGGAGCCCCAAAGAAAAAGGGTGGAGGAAGAAGTAGGAAAAGAGAGAGACTGCAGAATCAGGGAGAGAAAACCAGCTTGGAGACAGGGATTTGTGTCTTGACTTTTCCTTACATGCAGGATCCCCCAGTCTCATCTCGCTCTGGCTGAAAGACAGAGAGGGACTGGTGAAAGAGCTGTGTAAAACCAGTATGGTGGCTCTCACAGCATCCAGCGAGCCTGGTGGCTGCAGCGCCGGTTAATCAGTTACTTGCTCATAGCCCGGAGCTCCTGTGAACTGCTTTCATCTCTGAGCCAAAGGAAAGGATGGATCATTCTTCAGCAGCTTCCTCTGCAACATCTGGGCTCCACGAGAGCTGGCTCTGCCTCGCCGGGAGTAACGCCGCGACTGCAGCACCCCCGGGCATGGGATGCTCCTGCTGTCCAGCACCATGGATTCATCCAAGGGAGCTGCTCGATCCTGGGAATGGTCTCGGTGCCACCATCATCTGTTGTTCTGACCTTGGTTCAAGCTGTGGGTCTCTCCAATGCAAACAACCCAGTGCACTCCAGCCTCCTGCCCCTCTGCTGAGGTCTCAGGTCGTGCATTACCCACAGCTTAAATAATCTAAAGAGAGGGGATGGCAGACACTACCTCATGCCAAGTCCCTCTTGGCCATCCATGAGGTCATCATGGCCTCCTTGACCATTGCTCTGGACTCTTGTTCTCCTGAGGTCCTTGTCTTCCCTCTCTTTAAATAACACCTTTTTTCCTGCTCTCCATCCTGTAAACAGGGCTACCAGGCTCCACATTCCTAGGAAAAATTCCCACTCCTGTTCCCCTCATGATCTGATGAGACAAAGTAGAAAAAATGGTCAGAGAGGAGAAGAAAGGAGCTGGTTTTGAAATGAATAGAAGCTGCTGGTCAGGCTGCCGCTGAGCAGACAAAGGCTTTCCAGCGTGTAACTGCTTGTCTATGCAGGGAAATTAATTGGAACAGCTTTTCCAAATTAGTTGCATCTGATGATGATAAAAATAATAAAAACAAATAGTGGATTAAGTTAAATTAGGAAAAAGCAGCTTTATTCTGGAATAGGCGTGTCCACATTCCAGCATATTTTATTCCACAATAGCAGCTTTGCTATGCTCCTCTGTGCCGACAAGCCCTGACACCGGCCCTGTGCACATTCCCGCTCCTCCTCTGCAGGGCAATCCTCACTGCTTGCTCTCGCCTCCTGCTGCCAGAGGCTCCTCCAGACTTTTCCCTTCAGGCTGCCGTTTTCCAGCACTTCTCCCTGCCTAAAAATCCTCTGGGAACCTGGCCCGGGCTGTCTCATGGACTCGATATATCTCATCCCAGTGAAAGCTGTCCCCAGCCCTTCCCAAGCGTGTGTATGACTCTCCGCTCCTGCTGCCCCTGCTCCCTGCAACAGCCTCCCCACCAAATTCAGCATTATCCCCACTTTGAAAATTCATTTGCGTCCTTTGCTTAGCACCCAGTCCTTTCTGCTTTGCCTGCAGCCCTGGAAGCTGGTTTTCCTATTGCACAGGCGGCTTATCTGCCTTCAGCTTAGCTCCTAAATGACATTTGAACACACATACAAAAATCCTGGATTTGTTTTGGATGGGGAAAGATGAGAATTTGGCACGTACAACCAAACGGTGACCTCTCTGACCATGCTGCATTCGCAGAGCCTGGTTGCTGGATCCCATTTCATTGCTGCCAATTCCGTGGGCTCATTCTCCAGTGGGGTGAGCGGGAGTGACTTCACTGACCGCACGGAGCTACAACAGCTTGCATCAGATGAGGATCTTGCCCTTTCTGTTAGAAGAAAGACATAATTTTAATTATCTTGACATGTTTATCAATGTGAGCCTGGGCCCGTTATCTCCACGAGTTCATTCTCAAATGTGCAGAGCTGCAAGAACATGATTGTCTTTTATTAAAATCCTGCTTGAGGTATTTCTGCAGCCGCACTTTGTGTCAAAGGATGAAAAATGTGCAGAGTGACTTTCCTCGCATTGTTAACAGGGACTAGCTGTTGTGTGCTGCGAGCCATTGCCTACACAATGGGGCTTCAGCTATTACAGCTAATTTATGGGTCTGCATGTGTTTGCCATGTCAAACCTTCTTGCAGGAAGGGTTTGAAGCCATTAAAAAAATGGTTTGTGTTAGTTTCCCTAACAGTTTCTTCGCTGCACAAACTGAAATGTAAGAGCTGCTGGTTTGCTGTGCGTCATGCCGACTCTAGGTCCCTCCGACCCCGCGCAGCAAAACTGGGACACATCTCGGGGGGCTGGCTGTGCCCTGCCAGGAGGGCAGCATCGCTGTTGCCCCCCATGCACCCATGGGAGCACGTGCAGTTTAATGAGTTGTCCATCGTCTCTCAAACCCAGCTACCCCATCTCCCTTCCCGTGCACCCATAGCAAGATTCTATCACCTCTTCTTCTTCTTCTTTGACCCTCATTTCATTTCCACAAAGGCATTTTTTTTCATTGACATAGTCCATGTGTATTTGGAAAAGACTTTAAACATCTGCCGTGTTGTCTGATGAGTTACCTGCCCGATTCTGCAACCATCTCACTTTTAGGCTGACCAAAGTCATCCCTGCAGATTTCCTTCTCTCCATTTGAACAGCTGGATGCTTTGTATCAGACATAGTAAATTCTTGGTGAGTCATTATTTGTGTTTATTATTTGCCACACCAAAGGGCTCAGGCATCCTAGGCATGGGGTCCTTGACCAAAGCACAGAAATGATTCTCTCTCTCCCACCAAGTTTTACGATCGAAGGACAAAACACAAGATAACTGGGGCTTGTTGAAGAGCCCCAGACCATAGTGTCAGCCATCCTCTAAATAGTCCCAGCATCATCAGCAGGGCTAAAAATAAGTCTAGTGAGGTTTATTTTCATTATTATTCTGCCAGACTATGCCTTCTCCAGCTCACGGCCTCACGCCAGCCCTGCTCCCAAAGCTTCCAGGAGCGGATTTCCCTCCTCCTTCTCCTCTTCCTCATCCCTGTCCCACCATCCCCATCCCCTTGGGGACCCCCCCACACAGCCTCCCACCAGCCCTGGGGGACCCGCAGGTTGCAGTAGCAGATGGCAGCGGCGGGGGCCGGCTGACCTGTTAAACCCCCACCGGTCACTGCCTGCGAGCTCCCGCCAGCCCGGGGCTCTGTGTTTATTTGTCTAACGCGGCCGAAAGGGCTGGTCCCCGCCGGCCCCACTCGCCTGGCAGCCTTCATCCCAGCGATGCTCATGCTTTCCTGCCTGGATCATGTTGTCGATCCCCAGGGCCAGGAGTGTGCTTTCCCCGGACAGCGGCTTTCTCTGCATCTTTCTGCTAGGGTCTATATAGTGCAAGGCAGGGCTGCCAAGGCAGACCCCAGTGAAACCCAGCTCCAGCAACATGAGAAGGAATAAGGCAGCAATAACCCATCTGGGATAATAGCTCTGCTCCTTGGCAAGCCCGGGAAAGCATCGCATGGAGGTAGCTCTGTCCCCTCCATACCTGTGCTCGGTCATTTAGGGCAACGTGGGCATCCGTCCCTGCCTGGTGCCGGTCCATGGGGACCCGTCTTGGCCTCCCAGCCCGGTGCTGGGGGATGAGGGACCCTTGCCTAGGCACGCAGGCAAATTGCCACTGGCAAATGGTGGAGTTAAAAGGGAGGGTGGCAGTGAGAAGGAGCCCACGGTCACAGGGAATGTGCAGGACCAGAAAATCACAGTGATGTGTAATTATCAGGAGGAGGTTGGGGAATCAAATACAGCAAGTGGGTTATGAGAAGGTGGAAAGGAACAATGTGGTCAGCAATTTTTAATTATTCCTACAACAATACAGGGAAACTCATCTCCACACTCAGGGTGCAAATTTAATTTTCCCCTTTGCTCCCCTTCCCATCATTCGGCTGAGCACAATGGCACAGATGCAGCCTGGGGTGTTTCTCCTTCTCCCAACGGATGCCTGCCTGCTCTGGTGTGGCAGAGCCTGTATCCTGGGATAAATGCCCGAATCCCAGGGCTAGAAGAGGAGATTCCCTTGGTGGGCTCCTGTCTTATGTGCCTTTCAATTCACTGTTACAAGTTTAAGTGGGCGTATTGCAAGTCTCCCTAGCACACGATGGTGGAAGGCGCTGTACAGAGCTTCTGTGCCAAAAAACTCTTCAGAGTTTATATACAGCAGGCAAAAGGCAGAGAGAAAACTAAGGCACGAAGCAGGGACATGACAAGGCCAAGTCCACTTGGCAAGGAAGGGGAAGAGCCTTGGTATCGGCTGTAACTCACTCTCTGCTGCAGTGACAAACCCTACAGCAGCACCGAAGTCGAGCTCAGCCCCACTCACATCAGGGATGACCGTCAGAGGGAGTACAGGGGATGCCATGGGGGGCACGGAGCACCCCCGCCAGCCCCAGGGCTTGTCCCATGGCCAATGCAAAGCATGACACCGTGCGATGGGAAGCCTTCAAGAAGAAAGACCCTTTTCCTGTTGGAGAAGAATTGCTTTCATAGCTGCACTTCAGCACATCCCAGCCTCTCTGTCCTTTGCTTAATTAACTCCAGAGCCTGCATGGTTTTGTTTTTTGGGGGGAAAACAAAAAATAGAAAGAAAAGCAGAGAAGAATGCAATTTTTGAAAACGCCTCCCGCCTCCGCGGGGTAGCATGGGTCTGCAGCCCTGCGGCTGGCTTCCTCCACCGTCCACCCCCGCAGGACACCGGCGCTGGCCCAGCTCCCCCGCACATGGATGTGGGCTTCCCCTGGGCTCCCGGAGCTGTGCTGGGAAAGGCCAAACCTGCCATGGACCTTTCACAGCTCTGCCGAGAACATCAGCCCCCCCCAGCTGGGGCATCCCTTGCAGCCCACATCGCATCATCCCTGGAGTGGCAGCCCCGAGGGGGTGGGAATTGCTTTGTCCTCTGCTCCATCTTTCCTCGGTAGGAAGGATCTCGGGTAAATAAACAGCAGCTGCTGGTGAACTGGATCCGACGGCTTTTTCCCATTCTCCAGCCGGCTCTGTGATTGCATCCAGGTGCGGGAAGCCGAGCCGGAGGCTGAGTGCTGAGATGCTGGGATAGATTTGGCACCGCTCTGCTTGAACAGCACTGGCTGCGGCAGGATGGCTCCAGGTTGACCCTTGGTACATACATTGAAAGACAAGACCCCACGGGGTGAGGGCGATCATACCTTGAGCCCACAGGCTGTCTGTAGTAGGGATGCAGTTTTGGGGAGCTCATGAGGCCGGTCACCATCCGCAGTGTCCCCCACTCCTGTTGACCCAGCTCTCACGCCCCTCTCCAAGGAGGTGGTCCCCATCACATCAGGCTGTGCCGAAGCTAGCAGTGGCCCTCAAGCTTGGTGGAAATTTGGTTTGAGACACAGAAAACCAAACTCAGTTTCACTTTGGGTTGTTTTGGGTTTTTTTTATGCTGAGATAGACCTACAGATCTGAGAGCAACCCAGTTTCAAGGGCCTTTGCAGTCTGGTCTCCATCCCTGCTAGAGGAGCCCCCAGGAGAGTCTCAATGTTGCTCCCTGGCACAGGTAGCAGCCCTGGGCCCCCCAGAGCCACAGGGATGCTGATTAAGATGAGGAGTGAAAAGACTCATCATAACTCATGCTGCACGCGGTAGCTTTGTGCTGTCCCGCAGGGACCCACAGCGCCCACGGGTGAAAGTGTAAAGTTGCAATTTTGCTCACCAGGGCAGGACCTCAGTCACAGGTGAAAGGAGTCGGGGTGGCCCAGGGGATGACGCGTGTCCCACGGCTGTGCCCGATGCCACCTCCTCTCCCGACACCCACGAACTGCCCACCTTGGTCACGCTAACTCCTCCAGCAGAGACTTTCCCACGCTGGGGTGTAAACCAAAGCCATTCTCCCTCTGCGATGCCAGCATTCTCACTGGACCCCGACAAAACCCAACGCGTCCCTATGCCCGCTGTCCTCCTGCCATCCAGGGGACACTTTGCTGCCTGCTCTCCACTCCCGCCCTGGCAATGGCACGGCGTCACTCGGCAATGAATCACCGTCTGGCGTGGACCGCATCCCTCTCCATACCACACCTGCCACGCTTTGGTTCGCCCTTCCCCTGGACAAGTTTTTCCCCCTCCCTTTGAGAGCGGCTCTTTTCAGCTTCCCATGGAAGGAGCCTGTTCCACCAGTGATGGATTGCACCTGATTTCAATATCAATGAAGGCATCGGCTCTGCCTGCACAGCCCCAAGCAGCCTGTTTAGCTGAGGTTTGTTAACAGGGTCACCCTCCTCCTCTCTTCCCTCCCTGCTGCCTCCTCCTCTGCACCCAGGAGCCGAGGCAGTGGCTGATCCCATCTTTGGGAATGGATTCTCCTGCCAGCCAGCCAGGCAGTGCTGGTGATGGGTGCGTGATGCATGGGGCAGTGGAGGCAGGGATGGCCTTGCAGTGGGGTTTGCCGAGGGCTGTGCGATCGGAGAAGGGTGGTTATCACGGGGCCTCCACCACTGAGCATCCTGCCCAAGGAGCTTGGCGTTGCCATGTTATCACGGGGCCTCCACCACCGAGCATCCTGCCCAAGAAGCTTGGCGTTGCCATGGTGCCTCGTCTCCCTCTGCTGATTTAAAAAAAAAAAATGAAAGAGGAGAAAAAAAATGATCCTTTCTTTTTCCCCAGCCTTTTATCTCGCCCTCTAAGGCTGTTGCTTTGAGTCCTATGTTGAAGGCATCCATCGCTAAAGGAGCCAGAGGGTGCCATAAATTCAGGGAGCCCCAAGCGATGCCTCTTGTTCCCCACCCCATCCAACGAGTTGCCTTTGTTCTTTCCCCTGGCTGCAATTTATGGCCTTCAAGCCAGAGCTGTTCCCAAGAGTGCTGTCCCCCTTGTCCCCAGGCTGGCGGACGAGTCACTCAGGAGGCACCGGCTGTATTTTGGCAGTGCAATACCTGCCCTGAAAACAGCAGCCTTGCTACGCACCGAACCCAGCCTGAACAGATGCCCACTGCTCCGCACGTTGCATGTCCCTCGGGGATCAGAGTCACGACGAGAGCCCCCTGCTAACCACCTTCTTAAAGCTATCCTGTGTTTTGGAGATCCTTGGCTCAATTCCCATCACATGGACCAAATGGGTGTCAGCTTTTCAGCGTGGCAGGCAGCCTGACGAGGCTGTGAACGGGTTTCCTTACTGTCAAGCTGCAGTTCATTGAGAGCGTCTTATGGGTTTCTTCAGCAATAAACATCCCCTGCTATACTAACACCTTAGCCGAGAGAGCAGAAAGGGCAGCAACTCTATTGTATTGATATCAGCCTCCCACACTGGGAAAGTGCAAATGAAACCATCCCAGAAAAACACATCCTTCCAAGCCATCCTGGCTGCCGTGCACCAGGGCCCAGATGAAGATACTGGAAAGTCCCGTGGAAAAGGTGAAGAAGAGCGATGTGAATTACTCAGCCAGCTCTGGCTGACTCAAAGGGCAATCCCCCGGCTCTCCCTCCGCCTGCACCCTGCAGGGCACTTACAGCCATGCCTACGTCTCTGAGGATCTTAGAGAAATGCTGAGCCAGAGTTAGCATCTTGTTCCCCCCTCTTTTCTCCCCTCCCTGGAATTTAGTTAAGCTTCATGTCACGGAGAAGAGGAAAAGCAAAACAGAGGGCAAGGGGAAGCAACGCAAACTGTAAAAACAGCGAAGGACTCCTCCAGCACCCCAGGGGAGCTCAGGAATGGGAATGAGGGTCTAAATTTTCCAACAGGAAAAATAAACCCTCCCAATGAGCCAGAGAGGTGAGTCCCTCCGGATGAGGTCAAGACGAGCTGAAAGTTTGGAGCAGCCAGACAGCTCGTGCTCCTCTGCGGTCCCCTGGCTTTGTCCCTTTGGGGCCTGGGCTTGTGTCTCCCATGTCTTTGGCTGAGTTTCAGGTTTCTGGGCTAATGCTGCTCCCAGGGATGCAGGCGAGAGCCTGGGGTAATGCTGGTGCAGCCCATGTGGATTCTATTACTGGGATAATGGCAGAGCTATCCTGCACCAGGACCTGGCTGGTTAAATTTGACCCCATAAACACCTTGCTTGCTGCCCTCCTTTTATTTATTGACTGGCATCTGTTGTCACACACAACACAACGTGGCAGCGCAGTTGATCGCATGGCTTCCAAGCCCTGTAGTGACATCTCATGACAGCACCCTACGTGATGAGGGCACGGTTCGACCTCCCACCATGGTGCACCTTCACTGGGGTCCCCATGACAGCAGCTGGGGTGGACATCCAGGCTTGGCTCTTGCCCTGCTGACAGCAGCCGAGATGAATTTTCCTCTTCTCCTTGGCTGACATGGTGACAGCAGCTGCGAGGGCACAGGGACAACTCTTTCATATTGCTCATCCCTCCTTCTCTTGACTGACCAAGGCAAGCCTTTACCCCTGGACTTCTTTCCGTGGAGCAGGAGGCGGCTTTTGTTGCGATTCGCTTTCAAGGCTGGAGCTGAGCAAACAGCTGGGGAGGTGCCAAAGCTCCTATTTCGGAGACCCGGTCTCCAGCGGAGCCGCGGGGGCTGTTGGCAGCGAGGCGAGCAGCTGCGCAGTAAGACGTTGCATCACGGAGGTGGATATAGGTGCGGCCCCTATGGCGCGCTGTTCGTGCCTTGGGGCGACTCTTTACTGCGGTGTCTGACAGATGCTGGCAGGTAAGGGCTGGCCGGCAGGATCAGCGCTGTCTGAAACACAAATGCACACCAGAAAAAGGTGCCGAGAGGCAGGGATGGGTAAGCACGCTGGAGTCTTCTTGACAGCTGGATTTCCTGTGCCTGTGCCAGCTCCCTGCCACAGGTCTCTCCCCGGTCCCCGTGCAGCTCCTGGGGCCGCTGCTCCCCTGGAGATGAGAAGTTGGAGAAATCCAGGGTGCAGCAAGGAGTCTACAAACTTCCCGCCGTGCAGGCGGCTTTCCCAATGGATTCACCCCGGTGCTGCCCGCTGGGGAGGGACTGCAGCAGCATAGGGGCTTGGAGTAGAGCAGAGCAGCTTCAGCCCTCAACTAGAGATTGAGTGTGATGGAAATACTCTAGCAGGTCTCTGGTAGGAAGGTAAAACCCCTTCCAAGCCCAGCTCCTTGCAAAGGTTGCCCGAGGGCGCAGACAGAGGTTGTCTTGGGAGCTAACCTTGCACAGGTGAGAAGTGCAGCCGCCTTCTACGCCCGCTCCTCTGCCTCCCGCCAAGCCACAGTTCACAAGACAGAAGTAACTGGGATCACAGGAGCCATATCTCCATGGGTTTTCCAAGTGAAGTCCTGGGAAGACTAAATAGGGTTCATCTCTCCCCTTTCTTCTCCGGAAATTCCCTACGTGTACCGGGTTTTCCATCCAGCCTGCGCATCGTAGCAAGAAATCCGGTTTTGGTAGCTCCTGCCCTTCCAGTCCGTCCCTTGTGGGAAACATGAGCGTGGCTTGTACGACGATGACGCCAGGTTGCACCACTTGCCCATCAAGTACTTTTGGCAAATTCTGGAAGTGAGTAAAACCCAGAAATAAACACAGGACTGACACATACAGAGACATCCGTAATATTTTCCTGGGCAGCTTTGTGGTGTGCAGGGCATCAACCTTGTGGTTAATTAAACTGTGATCTCCATAGCAACTGGGCAGGAATAGGAGGAATTATATATTTACTTTCATTTATAGAGGCAGCCTTCATCCCGAGATTAAATGGGAATCGGCCCCTTTCCCTGCACACACAGCAGCTCCGGGGCAGCTTCTGCAGCAGGAGAGGGAAGAAAAGGCTGCTTGTTTCTCAAGATGCCCTTTTGTATTCAAGCTCCTTCTACGTGGTTTTATTCAGCTGCATCTTACATCAGGCATCAAACAAGCCTCAGACTATTATGTGCTGAAAGCTTTCCCCATGGAGAAAGCTGCTTGGATCTGCCTTGTGTTTTCCAGTCCATCTCCCCAGTGAGACATACAGACAAGTTAAAACAGGCAGATTTTGACAGGGCCCAGAACGAGGATGGTGGAGGATCTGCCAGGCACAGGACTGCCTCCCCTTGCTCCCCGCCCTTCCCAGTGGAAATCGGGAAGGTCACCGCTTTCCCAGCTTCTGGCGTAGGGGTTTTCTTCCCCATCAGCACCCACCAGCTCCGATGTGAAGGAGCTGGTCCCGGGCAAGGAGGAGGAAACTCATCCCACTGGTGGTGGGGTGGGGAGGTGATGGGGAGCTGCAGGACACAGCTCCAAGCAAGGGTGGGGACTTTGCTGCTAATGTGAGCTGAAGGGTCATTAGGGGAGGGTTGCTCGCATCCCAATGTGTGCAAGCACGCCTGCCCCACAGGCATCCCCAGGGCTTGGGGAGGGGGGGCAGGGTTGGGGCATCTCTTTCCCAGGCAGCAATTTTTCCCTTATCCAGGGCTCGAGAGTTTCTCCAGTGGCCAAGAAGGGTCGCCAACAGGAGATTACCCCATCCTGGAGTTGGGCTTTATGGTTTTCTGGGCTCTCTGGGGCTCCAAGAATTCTCATCCAAGCCTGGTAGCAGCATTTATTCACTAAATGACCCAAAAAAAGGGAGCTTGCGGATGAAAGAGGTTTAGGTGAGAGGCTGGTCTAAGCAGGGAGTCAAAATGAGAAGAAACAGTGCAAGAAAAAGGGGAACAGGAAAGGGGAACTTTGTGGGGCAAGGAGGCACATTTTAAGGTCCTTTGGAGAAGAGGATCTTCACCCTTATCCAGACCAACCACTTAGTTCATCGTTTTGAAAAATTTGTGCTTACAGAAGCTTGGCCCCAGAGCTGAGCTGCTTTTTGGTGAACGGGATTGAGTTCACCGAAAAATGTGCCCTTTTGTGGGGAACCAACAATGTGCAAATCCAGGTCAAATGCAAATGCAGGGCTTCAGCCAAAACAAGTGAGGGAGATCATTTGGAAGATGTCGAAATGTCTTGTTTCAACATTTTTTCAAAACAAAACATTTTTTTGGCTCCTTGATTTCAAAACAGCTTTTCCTATTTGGACAGTGCCGTGAGCCAAAAGGAGAAGAAGGGTTAAAAAGGTGGAAAAGGAAGGGGAAAGAAAGGGAAGAAAACATTGGGGGTTTGGTTGGAGGGATGTTTCAGGTTGAGCTGAACTGACTTTTTTTTGACATTCTGCCAACTTTTTTTCCCTTGGCATTTTTTTTGTCACGGAGAGTGAGCAGAGAAACCCCTTCCCATAGAGCAGCCCTGCAAACCAGGGATGGAGTTTGCCATGCAGGCACCCCAAAATACCCCTCTGCTGCTTAGAAAACCCCATTTTTCCCTTCTCTCTGCCAAATCTTCAGAGCTGCGAATGCAGCATCACGCAGTCCTGTCTGCCTGGTGGGGACACACATCGGGTGAAGAGCAAACCCTCCCTGGGGTCAGAAATCCCCCCGTGCCCCTGAGGGGAGCCAGCTGCTCCATCTCAACGGTCTCCCCTCTTCCCTCACCCCCGACACCGCTCTGTTTTTCCGCTCGAGCATGCGAAGCCCGAGCAGGACGAGGAAGAATACGGCCCTTTGTGTGAGCTGAATACGGGCCATGTGTTGCACTAATGCTGCCGGTGAGCCCACCCCGAGCTGTACATTCAGCCCTAGATTAGCGCAGCTATCAGGACACATTTAGATATGGACGATTTCCTCCGCCGTTGCCAGCGAGGGAGGACAGAGTGTGGGAAAGCTCTTCTCTGGGCGCGGGGCCCTTCTCTCGCCCATCGTTGCCCAATCCTAGAGCCGGGGGCCGGTTGTTAATCGGATTCCCACCACGCTGGGCGAGATACAGCAGCGGCGTGTGACCTTCCCGGAGGTGCGGGGTGGCTGAGGAGCCCTGTGGGAACCAGGGCAAGGAAGGCTCTGGTAGAAAGGAGGAGATTTTTCAGGGTTCAATAGTCAAGGTCTTTTCCAGCAAAGCCACCCTGCCTTGCAAGCTTGCATCCCACCTGTGATGTCCCCAGTTCCAGTCGTCGTCCCCCCCCTAGATAGCCCACCGGAGCGGGGCAGTGTTAACCCTTGATGGCCTGGATGACTGGAAATTAATTTAGAGGGGCAGAAAACATGGGAGGAGGAGGGGAGAGGCAGATGCAGCACAGCAGTAGGAGCTGCATCACTCCATGTCTGCTAATTGAAAGTCTCCCTGTCCAGGTAGGATCAGCCCGGATCAGCAGTTGCTCACCCGCTCTGTTGTGGGCTTCGCAGCACCGAGCAGTACACAGGTGGTACATCCCCCCAGTCCAGGGGCTTGTCAGCCCTGCCCAAAACTGGGGTGCTCTGTGGGAGCCTGCCAGCCTGCCAGGTGGGACTGGTATCCCCTTTCCATCACTGGAAGAAATAGGGGCACTATAGAGGTTATGGGGCTTCTTCTCAACTAGCAGCGTGATGGGGACTAGGTGGCAGGCCTTCTGGATCCCTCTCCCCTCTAACACCGTGCCGTTTGTTTCAAATGTATGTTGTATGCTGTTATAAAAGTATGCTATTGCTAGCAGTGCTGTGCAGGCAGGACATCAGCTGTGACCCGCAGGGCAGACCCAGGCCCCGACCGCGGCACCCAGATCCCCACACTGGGCTGTGTCCCCCCCTCCCAGCAGCCGGCTGTGGGGTGACTGGTGCGAGGACGGGCTGCGATGGGGACCGCAGCCACGGGGACCTGCCAGCAGCCACAGTCTCTCCTCTCCTCTCTGCCAGAGCCAAAGCACCCGAAGCAAACACCGGGTGCCTTCATTGCTGCCCTAAGGATTGGGACCATCAGGATGGTTCATGGAAACCTTGGGACAGGCTTTGGGGGATGGGACTCGGTCGGCTTGTGGGAATCGGCTGCAATGGAGAGCAAACCCCCGCAGGGACACTTCCAAAGCGAGTGTCAATCCTGCCACCTCCTCCTCCCACCCCTGTGGAGCCTCCGCACCCGCTCCCGTGCTGCCTGTGGCCTCCCCACCGGGAAGGAGCTCTCATTCCCCATGTTCCCAAAGCGGGGAGGAAGGATGGCAAACTTCACACCACCGTGTCAGGCAAGCTCCCAGCACACCTCCTCAGCATCCTGTCCCTCCACCCCCGTGCCTTCTCACCCTCCTTCTCCTCCCTCAGATGTTGCTATAAAGACATCAGTGGCAGCAAAGAGGTTAATGTGTGTGGGAGGAGGAGGCGGGGGAGAGTGAAGCGGTTCCCATGAACTGGGTCCAAGGCTTTTACAGCCTCCTTAGGAAAGCAGAGCATCTGGCCATGGGGTTCATTTGCCCCAGAGCAGATGGTCCTGTCCTCCGTCCATGCGGCCAGGCAGGCGGGCAATGAGCTGTGGCTGATGCTGAGCCCCAAAGAGCCTTTTGTCACTTGGAGCTTTCACAGGAGATGGGGGCTGAGCTGCACAGGGGGAGGGAGAGGGGCAGGAAAGAGGTGCCTGGGAGAGCTCTGAAACGTTTAGTCTAACCAGACTCCTGTAGGTGTTTGTTTAATACAAAAAGCCTCCGGAGCTCAGTGCTGACCCCTTAACCCAGAGTCCCCATCTTATCAGTGCCCCTCACCAGCTCACTTCTCTCCCAGGGCAGGGGACCAGTGTTCCAGCCACGGAGCGGCACTGGGACCTCCTGGCTCTCATGCCCTTGGGTGCGTGGGCATCGGTGCAGGGAGGAGAGACTGCTCCGGCTTTGGTCAGCCTGCCTGGGCACGTCGTCTCGTTGGTAGGAGGGTTGGCACGTTCAGAGCCGTGGGTCCGGTGCTGTCTGCCTCATCATGCTGCCTGGGGAGGCTCAGCTGGGAAAGGCTGGGAGCTTCTGCTGGGAGAGGCCTTGGGGAGGCTGGAAAAGTCACATCTTCCATCACCTCCCCATGGCCATGATGCTGGGCTCCTGAGGTCCGAGCGTGCCCTGAGGGCTACTTTGGGGCTGCCCTTCCCATAGCAGAGAGGTACATCCCAAAAAAACAGCTGCCACGTTTGCCACGCTGCCAAGCAAGGCATTTGGTGGAGAACACCCTTGCCAAGGATGCCGCAAAAAAGATTTATGACATGATGGTTTAATGCTGTAACCAGAGCTGAACTTAGCAGGTTCCTGGTTTCCTAAGAGGAGTCTCCTTCCAGTACACAGGAGGTTTCCGTGCCTGGGGCTGCTGGGCAAGGCTAGAGCACAGTCCTGGAGCAGGACCTCAGCATCACATTCAATGTATCGTGAGTTGTGCCTCTGGTTTGCGTTCTTTCATGTGTGACAGCTCTCTGTGGTGCCTGCAGGGAACACAGGGCTCCACGTCCATCTATGCTGGGGAACAACCTCCTTGCTTATCCCCCTCTGAAGAGAGACTCGAGCTTCCTGATTTACCCACATCTGAGCTTACAATCCCTAACAAAACAGCTCTGGGCCGTCTCCTCAGCAGCTGTGACATAATTATTGTTACCAGAGATTGAAGCAAACCCTCCCTTTGCTCTCCAAGCACTACAGCACTTTCTCACAACTTCTCCCTGTGTTGGAGCAGGAGCCCTGAAATAGCCCCTTCCAGATTTCTGCTCCTGGGCTGAGGACCTGAGGTCCTTCTCTTGGATCCTTCCTCTTCCTTGGAGGACTTCACACCATGACACAGCTTCTTTTCTGTTCTCACCAGCCTCTTAAAACAATAACCCATCCTCAGTGATGCCTGATGTTATGCAACGATCTTTAAAGATACCACATCACTGAGGGTTCCTGAGACCTCCTCTGCTCAGGAGGAGGAGGATGATGAGTATCAGCTGTGCTGGCTCCTCCAGGCTTTCTCCTGAGTCTGGCCTGGAGACCCACCTGTGCTGCTGCTCCTCTGGGTCTATGGAGGTGGGAGAAAAGGCTGAAATCAACAGGGACTCCAGATGGACCTCCATCGTCCCTGCTGTCCATTGGAAACCGTGTCTTCTCCAGGCCCTTTGCCAAGAGTAATGAAAATTGATGAAATCTGTGACTTTGCCAACACACTCCTCAGCCCTCCAGGTCTCCAAGCTTCCAGGACAGCTGTAAGTTATTCTAGGAGAGCCTATATCCTCCCATCCCGCTGGATTTTCCTACCTTGGCTCCACCATGTCCCAAAGGGAGGACAACACTAACACAGATCTTCCTCTGGAAGCCTGTTTACCAGAGGATGGGAGCAATTTTCCAGATGTTCTAGAGGGAAGTGGCTTCATCCAGGGACCTGCCCATCATGTGCTTTGTATCCCTGCTAAGACATCTTTTCCTTGCATGGAGGATGCGTGTGTTCGGCAGCCAGCCCAACTCGCATAAGCCTGGACCTGCTCCCAAACACCTCGGTCAGGGCCACATCCGACGGGCTGCACGCTCGCACATGCCACGGCGGCTCGGCAGCTGCGGGCATCCGGCCCCGTGCAGCATCAGGGGGAGACCAGCCTTGCGCCAGCCTCACCACCACGCTCCGCGGCTGCTGCACGGACATTTCTACCCATCCAAGAACATTCCTCCCCATCCAGGGACACGATGGCAGGTCACGTCCCCTCTCCAGCCAACCATCTTGGACTGCAGCCAGCCTAGCAGCATCTCCCGCCTGCCTGTCCCATCATCCCCAGAAATGCTCTTGATTTCCCACCAAACTCAACGTGCTCAATCACACCGAGCCACCGAGGGCTGCCTCACAGCCGGGCAGAGGATTGCTCTTCCCAGAAGAGACATAGCAAGGAGCCAGCTTGGTTTAGAGAACCGAGAATAATAAAAGGAAACGCAACGAGCTGAAGCGCAATAGGAAATGAGTGGCTAGGTGCTAAAGACAACAGGGGAAAGTCAATGGCAAACATCTGTAGTGCAGATGCTGAGCAGAACCGAAAGCCTCGGCTCCGAGGGCAGACTGTGTCTAACCAGCAGATGCAGCCTGGGATGAGTAAATCGGTTTATCGCTAAGGGAGGAGGTCATTTGTCACCTTAGGCAAAACCAACGTGTCACAAATGGGAAACTGCAAATTCTCCGTGACATTGCACCTTAGCGGAGAGAAACCACAGACGATGCCGAGGAGAGCAGCCAGGACACTGGAGGAGGAAACATAGGGCAGGAAGAGAAAAATCTTGATCCAACTATGTCCCATGTTTAGGTTTAAGCAAGTAAACAGTCCCACTCATGTTCAAGTGCTTTAATGTTTTATTGGGCCAGGATTTTAAAAGTGATGAAAAGCCTGTATGAATCCAGAGCAGAGGCTCGGCTGAGAGAAGAGGGAGGAACCGATCAGTCAGCACAAGAAGGCTGGAGATAAGGGATCAGTCAGTGACTGGTTTATATCAGCAAGGCTTCACCAGGGTTACGCAGCTCCTCAGCAGAGAGGAGCCAGAAGTGGCTTTACATGGACTAAATGCGTTAGTATCTGTACTAAATCAGGCGTTTTAATGGGTTCGGGGAGGGGCAAGTGTTGATTTTTTTGAGAAGAAGAGATATTGCAGTCTCCTTGGACTTGTCGGTGCTCTAGATGTCATCCCATCCCGGGACGGGCAGGGTCATGCAGCAGCCAGGCTCTGTCTGTGCTGGATGGGGCTGGACATCCTCAGACGGGACACCCGGCAGCATGAGCTTGTGCTGCAGCAGAGGCTGAAGAGCAAAATCCCTTCTAATGGCTCTGGGAAGCATTTAGCATCCCAGCAAATCCCTAAGTGCAAAAGATAGTTGGAGATAGGCGAGTGTCTCTCAGTATTTGTGAGAGTGTGTAGGTGCTCTGTGGCCAGGACCAGACCTGCCTGGCCAGGCCAAAGGGTGTGTGGGAGGAAACAGAGACAGTCCTGGGCTTTCTTCTGCATTTTCCCACTTGCCACTGAGTTTTTGAGGTTGTTGCTTCTCCTCCAGCACAGAGACAGGGATGACTAGATGGTTTCCTTGTGTTGCCTCCTCCTTGCACATCCAAGGCACAAACCCAGATTTGTACCTGATGTACCAGTCATCGTCTATTCCCTGGTTGTGCCTGTGTACGTTGTGTGTCCCACCCTCTCCATCTCCATCTGAGCATGGGCTCAGGGATGCTTGCCAAGGGCACAGGGCTTCCATCCATACCTACTCTTTTGTGGACATCTGAATACAGAAGAGAAAGCGCTGGGAAGCAGCTGTCGACACAACCTCCTTGTTAGAGATCAGTCCCTCCGGACCGCAGGAAGAGCCGCCCATCGGATAGGTCAGGAGCACCGGTGCCTGTCGGCATTGTCCTACCGCTCCGGTGCCGAGCCGTGCCACGGATTCCCACAGCCGTGCTACAATGGAGGTACAACAGGCTCCTCTGGGGACAAAACCTAATCTGAGAGATACCGAGGTTGAGAAAGATCTTCCTAAAAAAGATGCAGTCAAAAGCTCTCAGATGCCCTGCGTCCACGGATACCCGATACGCCTGCCTGTGGTATGATTACCTCCAGGCCGGCTTTGTCCGCTCCAGCTCCTCTGAATGTCACACTTGTTCCCAAATACCAGCGGGGAACAATGTAGGGGCAACGCAAGGAAAAGCCTCCTCTGTCCCTCCCAGCCTGAAAGTAAATATCAAATGCCGGTGCCAAAGGGGAGGGAGGGGAATGGAGAGAGAGGAGACAAAAAGGAGAAAGCCTGGGGTTGACAAATGCCTTGGTGAAACTGGGTCATGGCTATAGGGTGACAGGCAGCAAAGGGTCCCTGTTCTTGGGAAGGGTGAGCAGACACCTCTGCCCAGCAGCTCGTCGCTGCTGGTGGCCTCATGAGCAGACACGGCTGGAGGGTGCCCAAGGAGAAGGGGAAATGCGCAGTCATTTCTGCGTGTCCCTCCAGCTACCCTGTGCCGTATTTCATATGGGGTGAGGTGCTTTGATGCTCCCCATAAAATCGTTTCTGCGCTCTGAGAAGGGCCATCGCAATGAGATCCAGCAGAGATTGGAGGGCAGTGGGAGGTGGTGGGGTTGGCTTCATTCTGCCGTGCTCACACCCTCCTTATGCCACTGCCACCATGGCAAGAGACAGCACCTTTCTGGGGACAAAGAGGCTTCACAGGGTCTCCTGGCGGCTCTCCCAAATCCCCCCAGCTTCCAGGCCCTTCACACCACACATGGATCCAATAGCCTCTTCCCCACGGACCGCCCGGATGTGAGCTGGAAGCAATCTGATTTTCCGTCCTTATCTTCTTTCCCTGCTGCTGGTAAAGTCAAGTCCTCTTCAGCCCCCTCCTTCCTGTAGGCCACACATAGTTTATTCCCCTCTCAACGAGTCCCTTTGTCCCTTGAAGGGGATGTGTGTCCAGCTGAATGTGCTGCTGGGCCAGTGGGCTGGTCACTGTCTCTCCCGTGTCCTCTCCCAGATGGGGAGATGGTCCTCCCGGCATTCCCATGGTCCTTGGAGCTTGGGCAGCGCAGGCAGGAGCTGGGCTCTATCAAAGGCTTGCTGGAAATGCAAACAAACACTGTCACGAATGCGGTCACTATCAGCTGTGCATCCTCTTCAAAGCCGCAGAACATCCCTGTCATCTTCCCTGCCTGAGGGTGGAAGGAAAAATCAGCTAAAAACACGTGTTTGTGTCAGCATGGCTGCCCTTGCCCCCGGCACCCCAGGACCACTGGCCCCAGCAGCAGGTCCATGCCTGGGCTAGCACAGCCAAGGCAATGGGGCAGGAAAACAGGGTTTTCTACGAGGTCAAGCTCAAGATTTGATCCAAACTCATTGATGTTAAAGGTTGTTTTGTCAGGCTTTGGTGCAATCTCTCATCAAATCACTGGTAACATGGGAGGAGGCAAAGCAGCAGGAGCAGAGGGCAGATGGCTAGAGAAAAACATTTGACCGAGCACAAGGGACTGTAATGTACAGCCTCCTCCTGAAAGAGATCCCTCGTTCTATAGGTAACTGAAAGAAACAGTCACATTTCAAAGAAACCAGAGGAGTTACTCAATACTGCATAGGATCCTAATGGGAGATCCTCTAGTGGCATCCTGGGGGCAAGGCTGGAGGCATGCCATACTATCTTCTTGGAGCAGAATGGATTGGTAGGGTGGACGATAATGGGAAGTCTTCTGGTTTGAGCAGTGACCCACTGAACAAGCCACAGCAGGGACAACTGCTGAAACTGCGTTTTGGAGGCATATAGAGGTTCGTGCATTGCAAGAGTTGATGGAAGACTTCCTGCAAAGAGAAGACAACCCAAGGACCAGCCCTATCTATTGCCAGACGGCCACACAGAGAGTGTGACCTTGTCTCACAAGATAATGAGATTTATTCTGTTCCTTTTGATAGGACATCGATTAAGGCTTCCATGCTTGTAAGGGCATCCGGGGTTCAAAGGGCTGAGGGGACAGCACGGAGGAATGAAAGACAAGTCTCCCTTGGCTTCGACCAGAGATTTATGGATGCTGTTTGTCTTAGAGCAAGATTGGTATGAACATCCAACTGCTTGTGACCAGACCAGAAAAGCAGAATCCATCAAAACTGCCAAACTGAGATGAACTCAAAATAAGCTTCAAGACCCCTGGCATATCAGGAACTCAAACAAACCGCGCTGCCAGCGCTCGCAGGGCCCCAGGTCAGATGGCTGCTCTCCCAACAGTGTGTCTTGTAGTCCATAAGAGATGAGCTCACCACGCAACGGGGTTGGAGATCAAACCCAAGCTGGGAGAGCAGCCTGTCCATCTTGTGCTCGCTTTGACAGCGAACCGGAGCCAGTTTTATACTCATTAAAGAAAAATGGTTGTTTTGAGTGGATGCAGCCACTCATTCCTCATACTTTTTGGGTGATGGCCTCAGCTAGGGCAACTCAACGGGACTTTGCCAATGGAACGGTGTCAATCTGGAAGCATTCCCTCGGAAATAAAGCTCAGCTGGAGGTGCTATGAAGTGGGATTTGCAGTTTAGGAGCCTTTGATGGACTGAACTCACCATGACTGAGAGATTTTAACCCAATATTGGGCTAGTAAGCCCTTGCCACCTGTGCATCTAAGGCAGGAGGAGCAGGGGCACACGCGCTCCGCGGCTCGCTGCCTCCAGGAAGTCTTCCCGCGCTATTTTTGCTGCGGTGACCTCATTGCTTGTATCAGCCTGCCCTTTTCCAGCTTCCTCTCCCTGATATCTGGCTTTTGCCCCGTATTTCCTTCTGCATTGAGCAATCACCTTAAGCCTCTCTCCACATTTCTAGGATTCTTGTTTATCTCCCCGCTCGGCGCGGGGCTCTGACGAGGCCCTGCCTTCCTGTCCTGCCTGGCCAGTTCCTCTGTTTACCTATAACACAAATTATATTTGTTTGGGTTTTTTAAATGCAGAGCAACAACCCCGTACTAGGAGAGGTGTTTTCTTCTCTCCTTTCTACTCATTTCTCCACGGTCCCAGCCATCTTCTCCAGTTCTTACCACCTGCAAAGAGCTTTTCTTCTGCCCTCACCATGGGCAACGTCTACAATTTCTGCTGCAAACAGAAATTCGCAGCTCAGGGGAGCTTGGAGTCTCCCAAAGCCTCTAACTGGTCCCATACTGGCCGCTATTGTTTGCAGGGAGGTAAAAACTATGATCCCAATGGGACACAGAGGGGAAATGAAAATCTCTTTACCACCCCCACCTCCCTACGCTCCCCCACTGACCCCTCTCCCCTCCATGATCCCACACTCTTCCCTCACAAAGCAAATTCTTCCTGGATTATATTTTAATATCTGCAAAGCCTCAAGTTTGAAAGAAAAACAAATGTGAAACCAGCTCATGAATTTTCTTGATGTGAAAAAACATGGAAAGGACCTCCGTCGCTCCCGAGAGCCTGTATAGGAGCCACATGAATGGATTAGAGTGGGCAGAGCTGACAGCCAGGCACTCTGTTAGACCCAGGATTGAGACGTCAGGAGCTTAAACCGAAAAGAGACGGGACTGTCACGAAGCACAAGGGGAGATCACGACAGCAACCGTCTTGGGAGCTTAGTCTCTCTTTCCCCACACGTCTCTGATTCATATCCCTGGGCATTTATAATAAATGCTCCCGGCAAAAGCGATTAGGTGGCACTGCAAAGTCTCAAGGCTGGGGATGGTGCACCACCAGGAGCACGGTCCTGCTTCCTGGAGAAGACCTGTCTGCAACAGCATCCCACCCTGCAGAGGCTGGGATCGAGCTGGGAAACAAAGTCTTGCTGTTCCCTGAGCTTTTCTCTTTTGCATTTGACCCAGTTTGGGGAAATGACAGCTTGTCTGTGCACAGCCCTCGGTGAGGAAAGCTCCAACCCAGGCTGGCCCCAGCTCAGCACGTGGGCTCCGGCAGCCCCTGCAAAGCATCAGTGTGTTTTTCTGTTTTGCAAAGGGATGGGGTTGTTACGAAAGGGAAGCAAGGTGAGAGATAACGATATAAAATGGTTTCCTCTTCCCCCTCAGCTGCCAGTTTGAATCCAGCCCAGGTCGGTAGTGGAGGATGCCGTTGCTGCTGGGTGCCTGTCCAGCCGTGTGTGCAAACTGCCCCGTCTGGCTGCAGTCCCACTTCCTACGGGGCAAGTGGCTGCATCCCCTCCGTGGGCTTGGCACGCTCCCTGCACCCTGTTCCAGATGAGCAGCCAGTGACCAGCGTATTCCAGAACAAAAGTCATGTTATTCTGAGTGTAAAAACCAGTGAATAATGTCCTTTCTCCACCAGAGTGGACAACCCACACCCAGGATGCTATTCCTAAATGGAGATTGCAGTTAATTCTCTAATTGAGCAACACTTGAAATAAACCCAAAAGAAAGGCCCTTGTCATCCTTAGATATGGTCCTTCAAGGTCAGGGAATGGGGGACAAAAGGGGACCCTCATGGGACAAAAGACAGAGGCCGTTCTGCAGCAACAAGAGGAGCAGTCGCTTTGCCGAGGACGCCTAGTCCCTTCCAAGAGTACAGAACACATCGCCTCCACCCTTCCTGACACAAACCTTTCCGAGCTATGGGGAACAGCAATAAGGAGTTTCCTCATTTTTTGCTACCAGGTTTTGATGATGATTGCTGACCTAAGTTTTTCCTAGGTGATAGGCAGAAATACTGCACAGTTCTCTACTACATCTTGGTTTCCCAGCCTACAGTACGCTTGCTTACTTCTTAGTTCATCTTGTTACGGCAGGATAACAGACTGTGCCCCAGTCTACCTCACAAACTGGGACAGCTGCTCCCAGAGCATCCGATGCAGTGGCTAGGCTGGGTTATTTTCTCCCCTCCCAGATAGGAAAATTAATTCCCACTATTTTGACTCTGTTTCATCTTTTGTGTAAATAAATCCAGGTCTGAAGAAAGGTTCTTGGCCTCTCTGGATGTTGGGAGCATCTTTCCGCATCCCTTGGCTGGGGACTCCCCCACTGGGCTCTGTGTGTGGGACAGGCACAGGGGACTGGGCCAGGGACATTGGTATGCAGTACACATGGGCTGTGCCTGGCCAGCAGGTCCTAACGTCACCTGGGCTTCACAACCACCCTGCTCATACACAGGTGACAGTAACTTCAAGGGGATGGCTCAAAACCTCAGATGAGTGACCAGCGTTGGGCATCTTGATGTGAGGTTCCAGTATGTGGAGGGAGCTGGAAACATGTGTGGGGTGAGGGGTTAGTCCTGGACTAAATATCATCTGGGGGTTTGTCTATGACCAACTGATCTGGAAATAAATGTTCTCTACTCTCTTATTGCCACATGGATTTGTTCTGACTTGTCTACGTTTTGGGGCTTTAAATATTCTCTTCCCAAATGGATCATCTGGTATTGGTTAGCTACCACAAGGCCACCCCAAGGTGCTGGTGGATTTCAATGACTAGAAGGACTTGTCATAAAAGACTCCTAGCTCCCCAAAGGCTTTAAACCCCCCAAATTTTTAATGAAGTTTAAGAAGTGGATCTGAATGCTTCTGAACAATGTGATCCTGGAGCAGCTGGGCTGAAACCTATTCATGGTGGAAAACCGTTTCTGTGTGTGCCAATATTGCAAGAGTAAGTATTGACTTACAAGTATTGCATTTGCACCTATGAAGAATCCTTTCTCTCTTTTTTAACTATCAGTCCTTTTCACCTGGAGCCTTTCTTCTGAACAAATCGCCATTGTAAATTCCAGTGTTTGTTAACATCCTTGCCCTCAGGGTGTGGGTGTGCTCTTATGGGCTTTCACAGAAATACAAAGAGAAGACCGCCCTTGTTATCCTGGGACAGAGAATTGCAGATTTTCTGGGGAATGTCTGAAGTTTGAGTTCCCTTATCTGCTCATGGTTGAGCTCCGTGTGGCTAATTCCTCCTTCATCTGCAGTTGGGCAAAATGCTTCCTATTTTCAAAAGACTTGAAAGCTGAGAGTCTTGGGTTGGGAGGGACGCAGAGTCCAAGCACGTCCCTCGCCTCTGGGACAGCTGGAATAAAACATCTCCAGCCACAGAAGCCGCAGCTCCTCTGCCCACACGGGTGTGGGAGCCCATCAGCAGAGCTCCTGGGGCTATTCTGCAGCACTAGTGGAGGCGTGGGCCAGGCTCACTTTGAGATTTGCACTTTAAACTCTACAAAAATCTTTTCACAGCGATCTGAAATGATTGAGCCGAGTGCCCGAACCCACCAGGAGCAATGCTTATAAGGCCAAGAGCTGTTCTGACATGGAGGCCACCAAGCAATTAAACTTGCCAAGCGCAAATTGTATTGCAGTGATCCTAAATGCTGGGAGCACTCGTGCGGGGGTGAGGGGTGGTATGGGATTGTGTGAGATCAGTGACTCAAACGGGCAAGGCTGGTGGCTTCTTGCTGGTTGCTGTCACCAGAGGAAGATGTGTAGATGGACAACAGAGGAATCCCCAGCTGTTTGCGTTCACAGGGAGCTGAAATGCCTCCCGGCGTTACAGATCAGCTCCATCAGGGTCCACTCTAGAAGATGCTGCACTTCAGTGTCAGATCACATATATATTAAGTGGCTTTCTCTGCCTGTGAAACCATGCAGCCCAGAAGAAGACTTCCCAGACAATGCTGCGGAGCAAGCGGCGCTCTGTAAGATGGATGGGGAGAAAGGGAAGGAAGTGCTAATATTAAACCCCGTGCACTCCCCCCTGTTTACAACATGGGAAGAGGCAGCAGAGATGCTGTGTTGTGCCTTGGGGGAGATGGTGGCACCTGTAAGCAAACCCTTCTCCCCCGGAGGGGATGTGCTGGGAGCCTGCAGTGTTTCTGGGTCGCTGCAGTCTCAGAGGAGTTATTCAAGGGGAAAACCGCACGCACATTCCTCAGCACAATGGAGCCCAGCACCAGACAATGCTGTGGTCCAGGAGCGCATCCTCCGAGGACGAAGCCGTACAGGAATACCTGAAAGAGGAAGACTATAGTTAAACTTTCAGTTCCCCCAGAAGGTGGAAGACAATAAGCAGCCATCAAAAGGCGTTTCCTGCCCATCTATTGTTTCCTTCTCTGAGTCCTGATCAAGCTTTGCACATGGTCTGCAAACAGACAGACCTTCTAATTACGGCACCAGGTGAAGAGCTACGCACACCCTTGTTGCATCCACAAGCCTTGGAGCAGTCACAGAGCAGCTGGATGAAGGCATTTCTTGCAAATGTTTGCTGCCGGTGGTATTTTTCCATCTCGCAGTTGGTCTCACCAGCCTCAAGAGCCATCCCAGTTGCCCACTCCTACCGCAGGTGCCTGCACAGCTTCAATTCTGCTGGGGACTGGCACGGAGCAGGGGCTGTTCCCTGCCCGCTCACCCACCGGAGGAGCAGACATAGGACATCTCCTCTCCAGCTTAGGGTACCCGACCTGTCCTCCATCTCTGCCTGCCTTTATCTCATCCCATTTCCTGGCCCCAGCTTTTCCCTCCTAATTAAATGGGAAAAACACGTGGGATCCAGGCCAGGCGCAAATGGTCTCAGCGAAGCAATTAGCCCGACGTGAGCACGGAACAATTAGCGCTGCTCTCTGGAATTCGGCCATTGTGCGGCTCATTGTATATTTTTGCCTTAAAAGGGGGCCAGCGTGTTGGGAGGAGAGCGAGGGCCTCCGTTCGCAGAGCCAGGCTGACATTTGCACTATGTTAGTCATGCTACATGTCAACATTTTTGTGAGCTTTCCAAAAACAGAAATTCTAATGGGATGTTTTAATCCCGTCTTCACCCCCGCATGTCGTCCCCCCCCGCCTTTCCCCCTTTCAACTCCCACCTCCCTCCTCCTCCTCCCTGCCTCGCACAGCACTAATACCACCCTCTCTCAGCTTCGGCTCCCGGAAACCAGGCAAAACCAGAACAGCAAAATTCCTATTTAAACTAACATCACATGAAAAATGAACTGTTGCTTTTAATCCCTTTTGCAGGGGGAATGGGAAGGGAGCGAAAGATTTCCCAGGGGTGCGGTGGGGAAGGGGTTTTTGGAGACTACCAAGGCAAACTGGGGGAAGTGGTGGGTGAATATTGACTCACTGATCTACCTTTAAAAAAAAAAACACTCAGCAACTTCATTGGGACACCCCAGGGGCCAGGAAGAAGCGAAGGAGCTGTGGGGGTCTAGAGAGAAGCCAAGTTGCCTGGGGACAACCAGCGTTTGGAAATAGCCTTGTCAGGAGCGTATCGGGGCCAGGGTGACACAGATATCTGACCCGGGTTGGATGCAGAAGGTGTGCACAGGTGGCTGCGGGAGCTATCGCTGCTCCGGGGTGAGCTGTGGGCACTGAGATGCTCAGGTCCAGGCAAGGAGTTAAAATGCATCCCCATTCCTCTCCCTGGCTCCCTCTCCCTGAGAGGTTTTGGAGACCTGGAGCTGTAGGTAGCTGCGGGCAGGAAAAGAGTGTGCCCATCGCGGGAGGGTGACCAGCCGCTGCATCAAACATGGACCTTAAAGTAGAAGATGTAGGGAGTTATTAAGGCTGGAGGGGAGCCCTGAGGGCAAGCAGCCACCTGGGCTGATCTCAGCTCCTTGATGCAGCCTGCCTTTATTTGCTGTTCCTTATACTCCAGTTCTGCTGTTGCTGAAGACCAGAGACTGGGTTCACTGGGCCTTTGTCCAGTCCAGTCCAGTCCAGCCCAACCCAGTATGAGACTTGATTCCTGCCTGCTCCTTGGAGTAATCTCTAAAGGCTTCCCCTGACATCAGCTTCTGGCTCATCTTCAGAAAGGCAGCAGGGAGAGGGACAGCTCAGGACAGGAATGTGAAAAAACTTGTGGCCAGAAAGAATGAGAGGCTAGAAATTAAAAACCAGGAGCTGCAAGCTCCTCTGACCTCACCTCTGGAAGGAGCTTGGGACAGGCTGGCTGTCGTCCGCAGCAAACCGTGATCTCAGCTTGTTGTGCTCTGGCCCTGCCTGTACAGACGGACACGTACAGGTTCCATGGACAGCCCGGGGAGAGGGAACAAGGGATCTCTGCTGGAGGCACGTCATCTCTTGGGAAACTGAGGCACAGCGAGCTGGGCACAGTTGGTGGGAGCCTGCTGCCCCACTCGCCTCTGTCTGTCTGTCCATCCACCTAGCTGACTGCCGCTGAAGGCTCTGGCTTTGCAATAGCTCCTGCAGTGCAGGGTCACCGGTCACTTAAACTCTGCTTAATTAATTATTTTCTTTTACTGCCCCAAATCCACACTGCCCGTTAAATCTAAGCAGTGTGTGACAGCAAACCTCCAGCTCAAGACAGTTCTAAATCTCCTTGGTTTGCTGTCAGGGTCAACACCAAAGGAGAGACCTGCAGCCAGAGACAGCCTGGATCCAGCTCAGCATCCCTGGCTGGATGCAGTGTCCCCCCCCTCCATGGCCCTGCAGGTGTACCCATGAAGAGGGGGTCCTCCTGCCCACCAGCCCAGGGTGGGAGAGCCAGATCTGCGAGGACAGTCCTCAGTTGCCCCAGGAGCTGCTGTTGGGAGGAGAGAGATTCACAGGCTGTGGGAAAGTGGGGTTAGATCCAGACTGTTTGGCTAGTTCAGGTTCCCTTTCCCTCCTGCTTTTACCTTCATTCCACGGTTTTAACATTAAAAATTCACACCCCAAAGGAAGGAGCGGAAAGCTCCCCTCACACACCTTACACTGCCTAAACTCCCCCAAGACCCACCTCGACCAAGACGTCCCAAGAGAGGCATTAAA